>NW_027262119.1:10000-42923 GCF_902827115.2 Pseudochaenichthys georgianus | reverse complement strand
CAACATGTAAGAAGTAGAAAGTACAGGTATTTGTAGTTCAACATGTAAGAAGTAGAAAGTACAGGTATTTGAGTTCAACATGTAAGAAGTAGAAAGTACAGGTATTTGAGTTCAACATGTGAGAAGTATAAAGTACAGGTATTTGTGTTCAACATGTGAGAAGTAGAAAGTACAGGTATTTGAGTTCAACATGTAAGAAGTAGAAAGTACAGGTATTTGTGTTCAACATGTAAGAAGTAGAAAGTACAGGTATTTGATGTTCAACATGTAAGAAGTAGAAAGTACAGGTATTTGAGTTCAACATGTAGAGAAGTAGAAAGTACAGGTATTTGAGTTCAACATGTAAGAAGTAGAAAGTACAGGTATTTGTGTTCAACATGTGAGAAGTAGAAAGTACAGGTATTTGGGTTCAACATGAGAGAAGTAGAAAGTACAGGTATTTGGGTTCAACATGTAAGAAGTCAAAGTAAAAAGTCATCAGAAAAATAAGTAGTGGAACAATTTACTTAAGTACAGTAACAAAGTATTTATGTGAGGAGGAAACCAGTGGGTCGTCACACTGAACGGATAAGAGATGATTCTGGGATCTTTATCTCGCTGGGTAGAAATGTAAACTTTGTGAGGGTGCTGGTTATCAGGGGAACAGATACAGCAGCTGTTGGTTCAAAGAGGGCATATTCATATTTTTTGGGGGGGGCTTCCCTTTCCTGTCGTGTGTTATAAAGGTTTCTGTTCATGTACATGGTCTGCAAAGGGTAACATCCCCAAGTTACAGAACATTGTGACTTCACTACAAACACTCACACTCCTATTGGCTAGTACTCCAACACATTGTACGTGATAGGCTAAGGGGCGGGACATATCTAAGCGGCTGACCTACCTGACATCCTGATATACACCTGAACATCAGCAGGAGAGGACTCTTTAAAGTAGAGACACTACATACTGATATACACCTGAACATCAGCAGGAGAGGACTCTTTAAAGTAGATACACTACATACTGATATACACCTGAACATCAGCAGGAGAGGACTCTTTAAAGTAGAGACACTACATACTGATATACACCTGAACATCAGCAGGAGAGGACTCTTTAAAGTAGAGACACTACAGACTGATATACACCTGAACATCAGCAGGAGAGGACTCTTTAAAGTAGAGACACTACAGACTGATATACACCTGAACATCAACAGGAGAGGACTCTTTAAAGTAGAGACACTACATCCTGATATACACCTGAACATCAGCAGGAGAGCACTCTTTAAAGTAGAGACACTACATACTGATATACACCTGAACATCAACAGGAGAGCACTCTTTAAAGTAGAGACACTACATACTGATATACACCTGAACATCAGCAGGAGAGGACTCTTTAAAGTAGAGACACTACATCCTGATATACACCTGAACATCAGCAGGAGAGAACTCTTTAAAGTAGAGACACTACATGCTGATATACACCTGAACATCAGCAGGAGAGGACTCTTTAAAGTAGAGACACTACATACTGATATACACCTGAACATCAGCAGGAGAGGACTCTTTAAAGTAGAGACACTACATACTGATATACACCTGAACATCAGCAGGAGAGGACTCTTTAAAGTAGAGACACTACATACTGATATACACCTGAACATCAGCAGGAGAGGACTCTTTAAAGTAGAGACACTACATACTGATATACACCTGAACATCAGCAGGAGAGGACTCTTTAAAGTAGAGACACTACATACTGATATACACCTGAACATCAGCAGCAGAGGACTCTTTAAAGTAGAGACACTACACACTGATATACACCTGAACATCAGCAGGAGAGGACTCTTTAAAGTAGAGACACTACATACTGATATACACCTGAACATCAGCAGGAGAGGACTCTTTAAAGTAGAGACACTACATACTGATATACACCTGAACATCAGCAGCAGAGGACTCTTTAAAGTAGAGACACTACATACTGATATACACCTGAACATCAGCAGGAGAGGACTCTTTAAAGTAGAGACACTACATACTGATATACACCTGAACATCAGCAGGCAGAGGACTCTTTAAAGTAGAGACACTACACTACTGATATACACCTGAACATCAGCAGGAGAGGACTCTTTAAAGTAGAGACACTACATACTGATATACACCTGAACATCAGCAGGAGAGGACTCTTTAAAGTAGAGACACTACATACTGATATACACCTGAACATCAGCAGGAGAGGACTCTTTAAAGTAGAGACACTACATACTGATATACACCTGAACATCAGCAGGAGAGGACTCTTTAAAGTAGAGACACTACATACTGATATACACCTGAACATCAGCAGGAGAGGACTCTTTAAAGTAGAGACACTACATACTGATATACACCAGAACATCAGCAGGAGAGGACTCTTTAAAGTAGAGACACTACATACTGATATCCACCTGAACATCAGCAGGAGAGGACTCTTTAAAGTAGAGACACTACATACTGATATACACCTGAACATCAGCAGGAGAGGACTCTTTAAAGTAGAGACACTATAATAATAATAATAATAATAATAGCTTGGATTTATATAGCAGCTTGAGACCCAAGGTCGCTTTACAGAAGAACAGGGGCAAAATAAACATAACAAAACAAAAGTCAGACACAACAACAAATAGATTAGGGGCCAAAGGCCTGAGCAGACAGATGGGACTTGAGGGTCCTTTGAAGGCGTCAAGCGTGGGGATGCTGTGGATCTCCGCAGGGCGAGCGTTCCAGAGGGCGGGGGCTGCCACACTGAAGGCTCTGTCCCCGAAGGTTCTCAGGTTGGTGCGGGGGGTGGTGAGCAGGTCAGAGTCTGAGGACCGCAGGTTCCGGGGTGGGGCATGCGGGGGAAGGATGTCCGATAGGTACTGGGGGGCAAGGGCATGGAGGGAGTTGTAGGTGAGGAGGAGGACTTTGTAAGTTATGCAGGACTTGACCGGCAGCCAGTGGAGGTGGATGAGGGTGGGGGTGATGTGCTGCCACGGCTTAGTATGTGTGAGTACCCTCGCAGCACAGCTTTTAACATACTGGAGCCTGTCCAGGGTCTTTTTGGGACCCCAAACAGGACACCATTGCAGTCGTCCACGCGGGAGGTGACGAAAGCATAGACTAGGGTTTCTGCAACCGACTCCGAGAGTGACGGTCGGAGTCTGGCAATGTTCCTGAGATGGAAAAAGGCCGATGTGGTCACAGACTTGATGTGGGAGTGGAGGGAAAGTGTGGAGTCGAGGAGGACACCCAGGTGGCGGCCTTCAGGAGATGGAGAGCAGTCGTCAACCTCAAAGACGAAGTCACCAACTTTCCGGAGCCGCGCCTTGGGTGCCACAACCATGAGCTCTGTTTTCCTGCTGTTGAGTTTGAGATAGTTGGACGACATCCAGGTTTTTATGCTCGTGCAGGCAGTTGATGAGAGACTGAGGGGGGGGGGAGTAGTGCTGAGATACAGTTGGGTATCATCAGCGTAGCAGTGGAAATTGAGTCCATGATGTCGGATGATCTGGCCGAGGGGGAGCATGTAAATGGTGAACACTACATACTGATATACACCTGAACATCAGCAGGAGAGGACTCTTTAAAGTAGAGACAATACATACTGATATACACCTGAACATCAGCAGGAGAGGACTCTTTAAAGTAGAGACACTACATACTGATATACACCTGAACATCAGCAGGAGAGGACTCTTTAAAGTAGAGACACTACATGCTGATATACACCTGAACATCAGCAGGAGAGGACTCTTTAAAGTAGAGATACTACATACTGATATACAGCTGAACATCAGCAGGAGAGGACTCTTTAAAGTAGAGACACTACACACTGATATACACCTGAACATCAGCAGGAGAGGACTCTTTAAAGTAGAGACACTACACACTGATATACACCTGAACATCAGCAGGAGAGGACTCTTTAAAGTAGAGACACTACATACTGATATACACCTGAACATCAGCAGGAGAGGACTCTTTAAAGTAGAGACACTACATACTGATATACACCTGAACAGCAGCAGGAGAGGACTCTTTAAAGTAGAGACACTACATACTGATATACACCTGAACATCAGCAGGAGAGGACTCTTTAAAGTAGAGACACTACATACTGATATACAGCTGAACATCAGCAGGAGAGGACTCTTTAAAGTAGAGACACTACATACTGATATACACCTGAACATCAGCAGGAGAGGACTCTTTAAAGTAGAGACACTACATACTGATATACACCTGAACATCAGCAGGAGAGGACTCTTTAAGTAGAGACACTACACACTGATATACACCTGAACATCAGCAGGAGAGGACTCTTTAAAGTAGAGACACTACATACTGATATACACCTGAACATCAGCAGGAGAGGACTCTTTAAAGTAGAGACACTACATACTGATATACAGCTGAACATCAGCAGGAGAGGACTCTTTAAAGTAGAGACACTACACACTGATATACACCTGAACATCAGCAGGAGAGGACTCTTTAAAGTAGAGACACTACATACTGATATACACCTGAACATCAGCAGGAGAGGACTCTTTAAAGTAGAGACACTACATACTGATATACACCTGAACATCAGCAGGAGAGGACTCTTTAAAGTAGAGACACTACATACTGATATACACCTGAACAGCAGCAGGAGATGACTCTTTAAAGTAGAGACACTACATACTGATATACACCTGAACATCAGCAGGAGAGGACTCTTTAAAGTAGAGACACTACACACTGATATACACCTGAACATCAGCAGGACAGGACTCTTTAAAGTAGAGACACTACACACTGATATACACCTGATCATCAGCAGGAGAGGACTCTTTAAAGTAGAGACACTACAGACTGATATGAACTCTGAACATGAGCAGAATGTGTCCTCTTTAAATGACCGTTTCATTTCCTGACAAGCGACCTCTGGGAATAATGTCCTCTGTCTGAAGCATAACTCAAGTCGGGAATACCGCCGATCTTTCCTAATGGGGGTCAAGTCCAACAATGCAGTCTAAATATCCCTCTGTCTCCTCTACACGGGACACTTTGGAAGAAATGTGGTATTATTTGGTAAGGTAAGGATTATAACTCTGAGAACAGATCTTTTAAATGTGGATGCCTCCTTGTCAAATAGCAACATTTTAATATGTAAAATAGGTTTTACCTGCACTTTGCATCTCTGTAGGGAAATGTCTGCTCTCGGGTTCAGCTCTAAGACCAACCGGCAACAACCTGGTCCGGAGATGCAAAACACACAAGAGAAGTCAACACTAATAGAACGAGCTAGATATTTTAACCTTTAATCATATGTCAATGTTTATTTATTAGTCTGTACCTGGAGAGTAACTAAAGCTGTCAGATACATGTAGTAACAAGTACAATATTACCTTTTAAAATATAGTGAAGTACCACATGTTTAAGTAGTTTGTAACAACTAAGGTCTGGCAAACAAAATCTCACTTAAGTACATAATAATTGGCATCAAAATATACCGTACTTTTCGGACTATAAGCCGCGACTTTTTCCCCCATTTTTGTTGTACAGCTAACGGCCACTAGGGAACCTCCTACATCTATGGATTCTACAGGTAAAATTAACCACCTTTAACACTACGGGCTCTATGACCGGTCCGCGCCCGCCACCTTTAAGCGGCGGGCTCCAGCAGGAAAAGCTGGAGGCCGGAAAAGAGTGAGACAGGTAGCGCGCCAAAGTAAAAGTGGAACCGAGAGACAGAACGAGAGCAAGACAGACGGACAATTTAGCTGCTGCGGCTTATATGCAGGTGCGCTTTATAGTCCGAAAAGTACGGTACTTAAAGTACTAATTTAGGAGTACATGTTGTGCACAATATAGTAGAATCCACTCCGGATCCTGCGGGGTTCATTCTTGGCCAGTTCTTCTGTTAGGCTCCTCGTAAAGAGACACACAACTTGAACCCGCTATGCAAGAACACTGGGACGGAGACTTAGGTGAAGTGTCAAAAAGACTGGATTTAATAAGTCCACAGAAACCAGGCAGGGGACAAAGCTCTGAACAGAGTGGGGAGAACGTGGAGCGGGGCTGAGACGGAGGCTGGGCTGGACGTGGCAGGCGGGACGGAATGTGGAGTTTCCGGAACAGGCAAAAAACAGAACAGGATTAGCATACGAAAAAATCCAACACAAGAGTATACAAAAGCACTAGAACATCTAGTCAGCCGGAACTGGAGTTTACCACTGAGTATACGAAGAACTGGCGACGTCTGACGATGGAACCGGAGTTTTAAGCAGCAGCAGGTGAGTGGTCAGTGATGATGAGAAACAGGAGACAGACAAACAGAAAAAAGGAGAAGGAGATACCGCAATTCCTCACAGTACCCCCCCCCCCCCCCTCAATGCGAGCCACCAGGCTTGTTTGGATGAGCCCTGTGAAAGGCCCTCACCATGATTGGGTCCAGGACACGGGAACGAGGAACCCAGCATCGCTCCTCGAGGCCATAACCCTCCCAGTCCACCAGATACTGGAAACCCCTGCCCCGACGTCTGACGTCCAAAAGACGGTGCACCGTATAAGCGGGGTGATTGTCGATGATACGGGCGGGAGGAGGGGGTAAGGCCGGAGGGCTCAATTCACTGGTGTGAACCGGCTTAATCTGAGACACGTGGAAAGTGGGGTGAATTCTCAGAGCTCTGGGAAGCTTCAACCGGACCGCGGAAGGGTTAATGATCCTTAGGATGGGAAAGGACCAATGAAGCGTGGGGAAAGCTTCTTGGACTCAGAGAAGAGAGGAATGTTGCGGGAGGACAACCAGACTGACTGGCCTGGGACGTATGGAGGAGCTGCCTTTCTGTGACGGTTGGCTGATCGCTGGTTCCGTGCTGAAGTCTGGAGAAGGGCAGATCGTGTATCTCTCCAGATCTTCTGACAGATGCTGCTGGACTGAGGGAACTGCCAAGTCTCGCTCCTCTTCGGGGAACAGGGGCGGCTGGTACCCCAATGGGGGAGAGACCAGTAGCGGAGCAGGTGAGTGCGTTGTGGGAGTACTCAACCCAGGAGAGATGAGAGCTCCACGTAGAGGGCTTTCGGTCGGTGATGCAGCGGAGAGCTGACTCCAGGTCCTGATTAGTTCGTTCTGTTTGGCCGTTTGATTGGGGGTGATATCCAGAAGTCAGGCTGACTGAGGCTCCCAGGGATTGACAAAACTCCTTCCAAACTCGAGATGTGAACTGGGGACCGCGGTCTGAGACAATGTCGGAAGGGATACCTCGTAACCGGAAAACATGTTCTGTGAGGAGTTGGGAGGTCTCCAGGGCTGACGGGAGGTTTGGAAGAGCAACGAAGTGAGCCGACTCGGAAAAGCGGTCTACTATAGTGAGGATTGTGGTGTTGCCCTGGGAGGGGGGCAGGCCGGCAACAAAATCCAGTGCGATGTGTGACCAGGGACGACTAGGGATAGGAAGGGGCTGGAGCAACCCTGCAGGAGACTGGTGGGAGGACTTACTCCTAGCACACGTGGGACAGGCAGAAACGTACTCCAGAGTGTCCTTGTTGATCGTTGGCCACCAGAAATGTCTCTTCAGGAAAGAAAGAGTGCGGTTTACTCCGGGATGGATTGAGAACCGGGAATTGTGGACCCACTGTAGAACCTTGGAGCGGGCAGCACCAGGAACAAACCGACGGTTCGGAGGACCATTGCCTGGATCTGGTTGCTCTCTCAATGCCTCCAGGATGGTGTTATTAATCTCCCAAGAGAGGGCGCCTACTACACAACTCTTGGGACAGATTGAAGCATCTGGAGGCTCGGGAGAGTCAGGAGAGTATAGCCTAGACAGAGCATCGGGCTTTACATTCCTGGAGCCAGGGCGGAAGGTGAGGCAAAAGTCGAAGCGACAGAAGAACAGAGCCCATCTGGCCTGTCGGGAATTCAGTCGCTTCGCCGACTGGATGTAGGAGAGATTCTTGTGGTCCGTGCAGACCAGGAAAGGCTGCTTGCTGCCTTCGAGCCAGTGTCTCCACTCCTCTAGTGCCAACTTCACAGCCAGAAGGGAGCTGAGGTGAACAAGGACTTGAGTTTGATGAAAGCTCTGTTAGCCTCTGGAGTCCAACAGAACGTGATGTTGACGGAGGCGAGTCCGGAGAGAGGTGCAGCTACCTTACTGAAGTTCCGGATGAAGCGACGGTAAAAGTTGGCACATCCCAGAAACCCCTGGAGCTCCCTCCTTGTAGTTGGGACTGGCCACTCCACCACTGCCTTGGTCTTTCCAGGGTCTGCCTCCACCTCGCCCTGACTGATGATATAGCCCAGGAAGCTGATCCGGTTCTGGTGGAACTCGCACTTCTCCGCCTTAACATAGAGCTTGTTCTCCAGCAGTCTCTGTAGGACCGTGCGGACATGGTTCTCGTGTTCCTCCTGATTCCTGGAGAAAGTCAGGATGTCGTCTACGTAGACAAAGACAGAGCGGTTAAGGAAGTCACGCAAGACATTTGA
The DNA here is from genome assembly GCF_902827115.2 of Pseudochaenichthys georgianus. Lineage (NCBI taxonomy): Eukaryota > Metazoa > Chordata > Actinopteri > Perciformes > Channichthyidae > Pseudochaenichthys > Pseudochaenichthys georgianus. Next base: position 34,433 of record NW_027262119.1, on the reverse strand, counting down.
CCATAGCCTGGAAAACTGCTGGGGCGTTAGTGAGACCAGATATTCAAAATGGCCCAATGGAGTGCTAAACGCCGTCTTCCATTCATCCCCCGGGCGGATGCAGATCAGGCGTTTCGAAGGTCAAGCTTGGTGAACAGGGTTGCCTCTTGGAGAGGTTCAAAAGCTGAGGTGAGAAGGGGTAATGGGTACTTGTTCTTGCCCGTGATATTGTTTAACCGCCGAAAGTCCATGCAAGGTCGTAGCGACTTATCCTTCTTGCCTACAAAGAAGAACCCACAGGAGAAGAGGAGGGACGAATAATACCAGCAGGACGGGACAGATTGTAGAGGCGGCTGGAGGGTAGAGGAGCTCCAGAGAGCAGATCAATAGGGCGGTCGTAGGGTCGGTGGGGAGGAAGAGAGAGAGCCCTCTCTTTGCTGAAGACCCAACGCAGGTCGTGGTAAGTAGTAGGAACACCAGTCCAATCTACAGATGCATCAGGGCAGACAACAGGATTTGGGGAAACAGAAGTTGAAGGTAGGGCAGAACACAGGCAGTTAGCGAGACAGTGCTGATCCCATTCAATACTCCTTCCCTTAGCCCAATCAATGTGTGGGTTGTGAGTACGTAGCCACGGGCAACCCAAAACCAGAGGTGTGGAAGGAGAGGATATTACCTTCACGGTGGTTTCCGGAGGTGATTAAAGTCACAAGGGGTGACTGTGCCGTGACTGAGGAGATGATTTGTCCATGTAGAGCATAGGCAGTTAACGGTTCCTCTCGCGGCTCCATGCAGAGTCCCAGCTGGTCAGCTAGCTCCCGGTCCAAAAAGCTATCCACCGCACCGGAATCAATGAGAGCCTGGAGAGGCAATGTCATAGAACTAACACAGAGCTTGGCGGGAATTAGAAAACGACTCAAGGATGGGGTTAGAGATGATTGCTGTGGACTCGTCAGGACCCCAATCTCACTGACGAGCCTCCCAGTGTGGACGTACTGGGCAGTTGGGAATGCTATGCCCAGCTTTTCCACAATACAGGCATTGGCCTGCACCTATCCGGCGCTGAGGCTCCTCCGGAGACAGTCTAGCACGACCCAGTCTCATGGGCTCCTCCTGAGACGAGGAGCGCACGGAGTTTTAAGCAGCAGCAGGTGAGTGGTGGTAATCAGTGATGATGAGAAACAGGAGCGGAGGTGAGTTGGCGGAAACCGGAAAGTAGGTCAACCACGCCCAGCCAGGAAGACAGACAGACAGACAGACAGACAGACAGACAGACAGACAGACAGACAGACAGACAGACAGACAGACAGACAGACAGACAGACAGACAGACGGACAGACAGACAAACAGACAGACAGACAGACAGACAGACAGACAGAGACACAGACAGACAAACAGACGGACAGACAAAAGGAGAAGGAGATACCGCCACTCCTCACACAATAGCCTAGCATATATGGATATCTTAACCTGTAATCATTTGCCAATGTTTATGTATTACTCTGGAGAGTAACTAAAGCTGCCAGATACATGTAGTACCAAGTACAATATTGCCTTTAAAATGTAGTGGACTAAAGGTTTTGAGAAACATACATTAAAAATACTCAAATAAAGTACACAATCATACTTCCCTGCTTTCCACCTCTACTCGCACACTGACTTCTAATTCTTCGTTAAATATGAAGGGTTTATTTTGTGTACCGGCTCAGGCTCGGTCACAGCTGGCTGGTCTTGGCTGTCACGGCTGAACCCTGGCAGGCTTTCAGGCATTGTTAGAAGGGTTACGATATATCATGAATAACGTGTTCTTCTGGGTCGTGTGTAGGTCGTACATCCGGATCGCATTACAGTCGTTTTAATCCCCTTTTGTTATTGGACTGTGCAGGCAGTGTTATCTAAAGGACACTCTGGACTACTGTCATGTTTACAGAGTTCCTGGGAACTGCTGAAAGGCCTCCTGGGAAATGTAGGAAACCATTATTAAAGAGGCCCTGTTCTGCTTTTTGGGGGCGTTTCCCTTTCCTGTTGTGTGTTTTATACGTTGTTTTTGTGAATGTAAATAGTCTGCAAAGGCTACAAGTCCCCATCACTGTTTTAACACTTACGCTCCTATACACCTGCTCATCAGCAGCAGAGGACTCTTTAAAGTAGAGACACTACATACTGATATACACCTGAACATCAGCAGGAGAGGACTCTTTAAAGTAGAGACACTACATACTGATATACACCTGAACATCAGCAGGAGAGGACTCTTTAAAGTAGAGACACTACACACTGATATACACCTGAACATCAGCAGGAGAGGACTCTTTAAAGTAGAGACACTACATACTGATATACACCTGAACATCAGCAGGAGAGGACTCTTTAAAGTAGAGACACTACATACTGATATACACCTGAACATCAGCAGGAGAGGACTCTTTAAAGTAGAGACACTACATACTGATATACACCTGAACATCAGCAGGAGAGGACTCTTTAAAGTAGAGACACTACATACTGATATACACCTGAACATCAGCAGGAGAGGACTCTTTAAAGTAGAGACACTACATACTGATATACACCTGAACATCAGCAGGAGAGGACTCTTTAAAGTAGAGACACTGCTTGAGTGTACAGAAGCAACAGGTTTGGTGATATCTTATCAATGGAACCAGCGTCGCTCCACCAGTCTGGAGATTAGCCGAGGGAAAGCAGCATTCCTCGTCCACATGAAAGTCACATGAGGAAATAAAAGGAAAGAGATTTAGTCTATTAACCCTGCGCTGAAATGTGCACTCAGTGATGCTGCACTTTCTCTGATTGCACAGGCAGTAAACGTGTCGTATAGCTATAGGGTGGGGCTGTTATACGTAGCTATGTAATGCTTTATGAAATAAAGCTCCTCCATCAGGGGAACGGAGGGCACGAGACTCCCCGTGTGTGCAATGCGTTTCCTTATTTAGGTCATAACTCACCGTCAGAGGACATCATGAGACTGAGTGGCTAACCGCCTCCGCTACATGCTCCCTGTGAAACTCCTCGGGGGGATTAAAGAGGAAAGAGGAATATCATAACAGGAAATTAAAAAGGGTTGCTTAAAGTTAGAGTTCTGGGGAGTCGTTGGAAGCTGGATGTCGCCTTGAAGACATTCTGATGACAGATAGCAAGGCTGTAGGAGTCAAGCATGACATGTAGCAAGGTCCCTTACAGTTACATAGCAACCATCAGGTTACTTTACTTTCATATGTTATTTACGTCCGTTTTAAATTGCATTTTGCTTCGCTTTCTTACCCGCTGTACCCCATCAGAATCAGTCTTATTACTAAGTACACATACGAGGAGTTTGCTTTGGTATGTATGGTGCGTACGAAGATAAAGAAAGAAGAATAGGAAGCATCAATAAATAAAAATTGTACTTTTAGAAAAGCTATTTTAATAAAACAGTTTTAAGAGTGTGAGAAAAGACGACAATCTTTACACAAAATATATATTTATGAGCTCGGAGCTCCGTAAAACAAAGCTGTCTGGCGCTCTCATATTTCCATATTCCTGCAGTAATGATGTTTCTGACGAACAGAAATATCGTCTTCTGGCATCGCTTCAACATGTTACGGGTGAAAATCTGCATTTTGGTTTGAGGGCACACGCAGAGAGTACGTGGACAGCTGGTGTATTTATATACATATTTAAATATGCACAGCTCCAGCCATGATAACACTCCACTATCTGTCGAGCTGTGACAGTATCAGGTGATTTTGTTTTATGTATTGTTTATCTCGTTGTATAAATACCAGCTCTCCTGTTACCGGGTCCGACCATACCCTGCTGTCTAATTGCGCTATTTTTATATACTTTGCTAAACCTAAAGATGTTCCGGCAGCACTTTACCCGTTGGGCATCGCATTTCAAAGGCAACTACAGACAGAGGAACACATCTGCTTCAAAGTAGTCAAATGTACTTGTGTGAGAACTTGAGCTCGGTCACATCTAATGAAATATGACAAATACTAAATTCAAAGTGGAGAGCTGTCCCACTGCACACGTCCCCGCTGTGGACCGATACAGAACTTCTGATGTAAGGGTTCATACTCAGATCCAGAGATGGCTGCAGGACACACATCCTTTACTCGAGTAGAAGTACACACATCCTTTACTCGAGTAGAAGTACACACATCCTTTACTCGAGTAGAAGTACACACATCCTTTACTCGAGGAGAAGTACACACATCCTTTACTCGAGTAGAAGTACACACATCCTTTACTCGAGTAGAAGTACACACATCCTTTACTCGAGTAGAAGTACACACATCCTTTACTCGAGTAGAAGTACACACATCCTTTACTCGAGGAGAAGTACACACATCCTTTACTCGAGTAGAAGTACACACATCCTTTACTCGAGGAGAAGTACACACATCCTTTACTCGAGTAGAAGTGCACACATCCTTTACTCGAGGAGAAGTACACACATCCTTTACTCGAGTAGAAGTGCACACATCCTTTACTCGAGTAGAAGTGCACACATCCTTTACTCGAGTAGAAGTACAGATAGTCGTGTTTAAAAATACTCTGGTGAAAGTAGAAGTACTACGTATTTGAGTTCAACATGTAAGAAGTAGAAAGTACAGGTATTTGAGTTCAACATGTAAGAAGTAGAAAGTACAGGTATTTGAGTTCAACATGTAAGAAGTAGAAAGTACAGGTATTTGAGTTCAACATGTGAGAAGTAGAAAGTACAGGTATTTGAGTTCAACATGTGAGAAGTAGAAAGTACAGGTATTTGAGTTCAACATGAGAGAAGTAGAAAGTTCAGGTATTTGAGTTCAACATGAGAGAAGTAGAAAGTACAGGTATTTGAGTTCAACATGTAAGAAGTAGAAAGTACAGGTATTTGAGTTCAACATGTGAGAAGTAGAAAGTACAGGTATTTGAGTTCAACATGTAAGAAGTAGAAAGTACAGGTATTTGAGTTCAACATGTAAGAAGTAGAAAGTACAGGTATTTGAGTTCAACATGTAAGAAGTAGAAAGTACAGGTATTTGAGTTCAACATGTAAGAAGTAGAAAGTACAGGTATTTGAGTTCAACATGAGAGAAGTAGAAAGTACAGGTATTTGAGTTCAACATGTGAGAAGTAGAAAGTACAGGTATTTGAGTTCAACATGTAAGAAGTAGAAAGTACAGGTATTTGAGTTCAACATGTAAGAAGTAGAAAGTACAGGTATTTGAGTTCAACATGAGAGAAGTAGAAAGTACAGGTATTTGAGTTCAACATGTGAGAAGTAGAAAGTACAGGTATTTGTGTTCAACATGTGAGAAGTAGAAAGTACAGGTATTTGTGTTCCACATGTAAGAAGTAAAAGTAAACGTCAGAAAAATAAGTAGTACTGATACCAGAAACATGTACTTAAGTACAGTAACAAAGTATTTGTACTCCATTACTTCCCGCCTCTCTCAGATCAGACTTCTTTGTTCTACATCTGAATGTGTCTTCTGTGTCTTTGTCCTTTCCTCAGGAGGCCTGTTCTTCGCCGAGCCGATGAGAGACAGTAAATACGTGACCATGATGGACCCGTTCCAGATCAAATATGGAAAAGTCCCGACGGCCGCTCTGTCCCTGGCTTCGCTCATATCAGAGATTATGTGGGTAACAGGAACACTCATAGGATTAGGTAAGAATGCTTCTGTGTGGGCGTGATGCATCTGATACGGGCGATGTTGACCCTGGCAGCGGAGCAGCTGCTGATCGCTCTCTGCCAGCGCGTTGAGTGAAACACAAGCCTTCGTCTAATTGTATGCACAGTCTGAAATAACTCCGTCACGGCGTAAGACGGGATCTTAAGTCACGCCGCGGTGATGTGGCGGCGTATAAACAAAATGCTTCCTCAGAATCAAACGGCGAGTCAAGGCTGCGAGACGCGAGGAATAAACGCAATCATGCTGTTGAATAAGTTAACAGATATTAAAGAGGCCTTATCGTGCCTGAAGCGCCTCCATTAGACTGCTATTGGCTAGCGTTCCAACACATTGTAAGGACTCTTTAAAGTAGAGACACTACATACTGATATACACCTGAACATCAGCAGGAGAGGACTCTTTAAAGTAGAGACACTACATACTGATATACACCTGAACATCAGCTGGAGAGGACTCTTTAAAGTAGAGACACTACATACTGATATACACCTGAACATCAGCAGGAGAGGACTCTTTAAAGTAGAGACACTACATACTGATATACACCTGAACATCAGCAGGAGAGGACTCTTTAAAGTAGAGACACTACATACTGATATACACCTGAACATCAGCAGGAGAGGACTCTTTAAAGTAGAGACACTACATACTGATATACACCTGAACATCAGCAGGAGAGGACTCTTTAAAGTAGAGACACTACACACTGATATACACCTGAACATCAGCAGGAGAGGACTCTTTAAAGTAGAGACTCTACATACTGATATACACCTGAACATCAGCAGGAGAGGACTCTTTAAAGTAGAGACACTACACACTGATATACACCTGAACATCAGCAGGAGAGGACTCTTTAAAGTAGAAACACCTGAACATGAGAAGGATACGGCCCCTTTAAGGACTTCCTGTTACAAGAAAGCAAGCAGTGAGTGTATCGGATGAATTGATAAGAGATTATATCATTTCAAAGAATGGAGGGTGTACACTGCAAGAGAAACAACTTCCCTTAGCAAACTATTTAAACAAGGATAAGCTTAAGATAAGAATTGCTTGTCTTTCAAATCCTTTGTAGAAATCAAGATTGCTCTCATATTTTAACAGCATGCTCACTCACCTGTGAACAACACAGCAGTATTGCCCAACTGGCGAATAAAAAAGCAGGTTTTCTTCTTGGGTTAATCCTTCTGTCTCCATACACTTAGAAAGAAAATATATATATTTACATTATATCTTACTTTATCTTATCTTAGAGGCACCTTGTGACTCAGGAGATTATTGATGAATTTGAGTAAATGTGGCCGCGTTTAACAGCGTGTGTACCAGTGGCATCACAACCGGACCTTCTGTAGACACACACGCACCCCCCGCCGCCGCCGTGCATCCCCCCCCACCGCCGCCGTGCATCCCCCCCCACCGCCGCCGTGCATCCCCCCCCTCCCTCCGTCTTGAAAAGGGTACTCACAACAATTCCTTAACAACATCATCTTCACCTGTTGCCATTTCAACGTTAAAAACAATAAAACTTCATATGAATTGCTTCGTCGCATTCATCTAGATCAGTGCTTCTCAAAGTGTGGTCCGCGGACCATCGGTGGTCCGTGAGCGCCCCCTAGTGGTCCGCGAGTATATTGGTAACATTTCACATTTGAAATAAATAAATACATTTAAGTTGTCCGCACTCTCGCGGGAATATCTCCGCAATGGAGCGAGCTTAAGTTTCACTTTCGATTGCATGATATAGCCCAGCGCAACACCTTCGTCACACATGTTGCCACTTGTTTGTACCATGTTCACGCAATTTGGAATCTGTTCTAGAAAAACGATGTGCTTTTGGATATTTGTGGAGTTAGGTGGTCCGCGAGTGTTTTTTTATTGGTTAAGTCCTTCGAATGAAAAAGTTTGAGAAACACTGATCTAGATCCTCTGCCTCGAGCCAGTGAACTACAGGGCCTTAGAGCACCTGGCACCGAGGGGAACTCTGAGAGAACACGCCCCCTGGCTACAAATCAATATCTGATTGGTTGATCAAACTGTCAGTCCAAACGTACGCTCTCATTCAGTGCAACGGCCAGGGCCTTCGATCAAGGATGTAGAATACCTGGGTGAAGGAGATTCTACCCAGAGACCCGGAAAAACTTAATTCTTTGTATTTTATTTTAATATTAAATGTATACAACAAATATGTATCTATTATGTTATTAATTAAGTTAATTATTTTTATTTTAAATATGTTTTTTATGTTATTTCTTTTGTATTTTATCATATTTTAAACTCATGTGCAATGCCTTCTAAACATGCTGCAGTCTCCCGTTGTGGAATCATTCAATCTAATCTAAAGTCAAGGCTCGTGAATGAATAGTTTATATCGCTGTTATAATCAACACACACGTCTCTGAAATCAGTGTGTGAACACCAACGTGTGTGTGTGTTCCAGGTGTCACCATGAGTGTGATCCTGAACTTGTCGTACACCGTGAGCATCTGGATCTCTGCTGCCGTGGCGATTACCTACACCCTGATGGGAGGGCTGTACTCTGTGGCGTACACCGACATCATCCAGCTCGTCCTCATCTTCATCAGCCTGGTGAGTTCCTGCTCACATATCACATTCAAAGCTTTCAGAGTCAGAGTCAGAAACACCAGGTAGGTTTACACCAGGGGTGTCAAACTCAAGGCCCGGGGGCCAAATCCGGCCCGCGACTTCATTTTATGCGGCCCCACAAGAGCTTGCAAAGAACGGTTACAGGCCGATTTATAGAAGCACACAAACTACATGTCCCACAATGCATCTCTCATTTGACTTTTTCCTCAGAATTAGACTTTTATTTCAAGATTTCACTTTTTTTCTTTTTAAATCATTTTGTGACATGCTCACTGAAGAGACTTGCAATTATTTCCCCTAGACTTCTGCTTTCAGACGTAGTTCATTATGATAATAATAATCCAATGCAGAGGCAATAACATTAGTTTATATATAACATATTTATATATGCATTTTTATATAGTCTTGAAGTTACAACCGGCCCTTTAAGTGCAACCATAATGCTGATGTGGCCTGTGGTGAAATTGAGTTTGACACCCCTGGTTTACACGTACGACGAATTTGTATTAAGTATTTTGCGAGATGCTGCTCCGTTCATGGGACGCATGAGAGGAACAGATCAACATTTGAGGACATGATGAATACATAGAAACCAGTCAGTGTGTTGAATCCAGAGCTATAGCTGGGAGGTGTTTAGCCAAATTCAGCATATAGACGGGAGGAAGAAGGAAACAGATATTTAAGCTCTGTTTAAAGTTTAAAAATAGTCCTAAACGAGCTTTAAAACCCTGTAATTAACATCTTGTGTCTCGCTTTTCTGCACAGAAAACCTAAAAACATCAATTTGAGGTTTTAGGCGGGGTTTTGTGTACTTCTTTACCAACATTACTATATATTTGCACGTCCTGTTGCTCCCCAGGAAAGAGTGACAGCACTCAACTACCCGTCAAACCGCAGGCCGTCATTTTTACTTTCTATTTGTGGTCGGATTAAAAGAGACATGTGTTAATGGAGGGGCTCTGGAGGTGTTGGTAGGTGTATTTTTAAACTTTGGAAAGATCGAAGCTATGCACCTGCTATGCCAAGCTTGGATGACGGAGCCATCAAAACCTGTCTTTCATTTTTCACGTTAAATGTTCTTCATTGAAGTTATTTTCAAGTGGTTTCTTTAGATATTTTGTTTGCATTTACTTCTATTTGAAAAAGAGTGTTAATGATCGTTTTATTTGTAAGTTTTTGTTATGATTTACGACACTTCTGGTTTTATGGTTTTCAGTTTAGTTACTTCCTGTTAGCATCACCACCGCTAAGCTTAAAGTTGCTAATGTTGGGTTATAAAGGAACTACAGCGCGGTCACAAGACTTCACCTCACCACCGCTAAGCTAAAGGCGGCTAATGTTGGGCTATAAAGGAACTACAGCACGGTCACATGACTTCACGTCACCACCGCTAAGCTAAAGGCGGCTAATGTTGGGTTATAAAGGAACTACAGCGCGGTCACATGACTTCATGTCACCACCGCTAAGCTAAGGTGGCTAATGTTGGGCTATAAATAAACTACAGCGCCATCACATGACTTCACGTCACCACCGCTAAGCTAAAGGAGGCTAATGTTGGGCTATAAAGGAACTACAGCGCGGTCACAAGACTTCACGTCACCACCGCTAAGCTAAAGGCGGCTAATGTTGGGCTATAAAGGAACTACAGCACGGTCACATGACTTCACGTCACCACCGCTAAGCTAAAGGCGGCTAATGTTGGGTTATAAAGGAACTACAGCGCGGTCACATGACTTCATGTCACCACCGCTAAGCTAAGGTGGCTAATGTTGGGCTATAAATAAACTACAGCGCCATCACATGACTTCACGTCACCACCGCTAAGCTAAAGGAGGCTAATGTTGGGCTATAAAGGAACTACAGCGCGGTCACATGACTTCACGTCACCACCGCTAAGCTAAAGGTGGCTAATATTGGGCTATAAAGGAACTACAGCACGGTCACATGACTTCACGTCACCACCGCTAAGCTAAAGGCAGCTAATGTTGGGCTATAAAGGAACTACAGCACGGTCACATGACTTCACGTCACCACCGCTAAGCTAAGGTGGCTAATGTTGGGCTATAAATAAACTACAGCGCCATCACATGACTTCACGTCACCACCGCTAAGCTAAAGGAGGCTAATGTTGGGCTATAAAGGAACTACAGCACGGTCATATGACTTCACGTCACCACCGCTAAGCTAAAGGTGGCTAATGTTGGGCTATAAAGGAACTACAGCACGGTCACATGACTTCACGTCACCACCGCTAAGCTAAAGGCAGCTAATGTTGGGCTATAAAGGAACTAGAGCACGGTCACATGACTTCACGTCACCACCGCTAAGCTAAAGGTGGCTAATGTTGGGCTATAAAGGAACTACAGCACGGTCACATGTCTTCACGTCACCACCGCTAAGCTAAAGGCGGCTAATGTTGGGCTATAAAGGAACTACAGCACGGTCACATGACTTCACGTCACCACCGCTAAGCTAAAGGTGGCTAATGTTGGGCTATAAAGGAACTACAGCACGGTCACATGTCTTCACGTCACCACCGCTAAGCTAAAGGCGGCTAATGTTGGGCTATAAAGGAACTACAGCACGGTCACATGTCTTCACGTCACCACTGCTAAGCTAAAGGCGGCTAATGTTGGGCTATAAAGGAACTACAGTACGGTCACATGACTTCACGTCACCACCGCTAAGCTAAAGGCAGCTAATGTTGGGCTATAAAGGAACTACAGCACGGTCACATGACTTCACGTCACCACCGCTAAGCTAAAGGTGGCTAATGTTGGGCTATAAAGGAACTACATCACGGTCACATGTCTTCACGTCACCACCGCTAAGCTAAAGGCGGCTAATGTTGGGCTATAAAGGAACTACAGCACGGTCACATGACTTCACGTCACCACCGCTAAGCTAAAGGTGGCTAATGTTGGGCTATAAAGGAACTACAGCACGGTCACATGACTTCACGTCACCACCGCTACGCTAAAGGAGGCTAATGCTGGGCTATAAAGGAACTACAGCACTTAGTTTAGTCGTCTCATTTAGACACTTGTTAACAACAATCTCTTTTTATTTCACCAGTGGGGTATTTACTCACGTATTTGATGTTGTTGAATAAAACTCTCTTCAGCTTGTGTTAACTACAGACCTTATTTCACGCTACCAACCAAAAAAGATATAAAAAAACCCATTGAGTTCCAGACTAGGGAACAGGAAGTAGTAAACTGTTGACTCACTATCAGTTTTAGGGCTCGTGTGACAGTACATTGTCAAACAACTCTGTCGCAATCGGATGCGGTTAAACATGGTGTTAGACTGAGAGTTTCGACACACATGCATTAACACGGATCCCTGTTCCCTTTAACACTCTGTGGTTCTGCTGCCACAGCCTTACTTGGTCTGGTATGAGCTGTAGCTTATGGAGGATTATGTCAGCAACTTTGGGTAAATACTTTGGGATAATAAGGATTTACTGAGTCACTTCACTTCTCCACTTTCCTGCAGTTGTGGAAGGTTACAACAAAGTATTATCCCATTATCCCACAGCAAAATGTTTATTTCATATTCTCTTTATGTAAGCAGCTGCACTCTTTTTGTTTTGAACTCTGCATTTCTGCTATTTTTATAGCTTTAAAGGAGGTTTCAATCATCTGAAACGGTGTTGTTTTGAAGTAAATCTATTTGTTGTTCAGCCATTATCTCAAGAAAACTCTTAGATGGCTCAGTTTGGATACTAACGTGTGTGTGTGTGTGTGTGTGTGTGTGTGTGTGTGTGTGTGTGTCTGTCTGTCTCTCTGTCTGTCTGTCTGTCTGTCTGTCTGTCTGTCTGTCTGTGTGTGCGTGTGCGTGCGTGTGTGTGTGTGTGTGTGTGTGTGTGTGTGTGTGTGCGTGTGTGTGTGTGGGAATTCATCTGTGTTTATTTGGTACATTAGACCAGACTGGCATCCTCTGCAGGTACCATCATCTGCATTATGCATGCTTCCATAGACGCCAGCTGTGTTCCAAAACACTGAAGTACAAGTCAATAAATAAACCATTTGGGTGAATCGAGTGAAGAACAAATAGCTATGTTATTTTAAGATTAACTTCACTTCACCATGGGCAGCCAAACCCTCTTAGACTGTGCAGAACGAAGAGCTTATTCAGACAAATAAACCACTGTGGATATTGCAATAAACCTGCTTTATATTATAGTACAATGTGCACATTTCAATACAAGTAATCTGCAACTACAGCACGATCGCATTCCATCTTTTTTTTGTAAAACACACTTTTATTTAATCCTAAAATAAACCCAATTGCCTCTGGGTTAAATAAAAGTAGATTTTATTAAAAAGCCATATTCATTTAAGTGGTGGTCTTACATGAGGGTCTTTCAACAAGACCTACATTGTTAACAAAGCCTTCAGGTAGAGCTGGCATTTTATGGTATTAATTTGAATGTATTTTTATTGTCTTTTGTTGTATTTTATTTTTGTTTTATTTCTATTTGTATTCCACACACTATCTGGTCTTCTCATGTTGCTGTAACTCCATCATATACAAAGTTGTTGTTGGTTTTTAAAGTGGATCACAAGTCTTTACACTTTTATTTCATTTTGATTTAACTTTTATTTAACCAGATAAAAGCATTGAGATAAAATCTAATCTGCAATGCTGACCTGGCCAAGAAGGCAGCAACGTTACACATAATTACACATGACACAAACATATAAAATACAGAGAACACAACTAAGTAAACAAAACGACGAAAAGCAGTCACTACATTGAGCACATTAGGACAGTAAGAAAGGTGCACTACTTATTACTGCAAGAGCAGCTGGTGGCCTCAGTTTGAGGCTCGATTGAAGGTCATTCCAAGACCAAGGACCATAATACAAAAGACTCCTTTTCCCAGCCTCAAAGCGACTTACAATAAGTGCATTCGTCCAAGAAGAAACAAATTAGAAGAAAACAGAATCATAAAGTACATCAGGCTTCATAGAGCCAAAACATTTCAAGTGCTACTCAGCTGGCTTTAGATAAGCCAGCCCTTTGTTAGTATATAAGTGCTTTGTTAGCAGTTCTATCCTTGAGGTGGAGTCGAAAGAGATGAGTTAGTACAGCATGGTAGAGTGGGTCAAGCTTGGCCAAAACAGTGGGACAGGCACATCTGTAGATTCAAATCAAATCAAATCAAGTTTTATTTATACAGCACATTTATAAACGATTTTTGGTGGAGCCAAAGTGCTGTACATATAATAAAAACAGCCTACAGTAGAGACGCTTTACAGCAAATACAACAACACAGATTGTTCAGAATATCAGTATGAGGAAAACGACACCCTCTGTCCTTAGACCCTCTGTCCTTAGACCCTCTGTCCTTAGACCCTCACATCGTAAAAGGAAAAACTTCCAGAGAAAACCCACAGTTTAAAGGGAACATGGGAGAAACCTCAGGGAGAGCAGCAGAGGAGGGATCCCTCTCCCAGATGGTATCACCGTAGTCCAGCTGGGACAGGAATGAGCCAGAGACCAACCTTTTACGGGATGAAGTTGAAAAACAACGTTTAAGTCTGTAAAGGAAGCCAAGAGTGAATTTCAATTTCTTAGTTAGAACTTCAACGTGGTGTTTGAAGTTCAGATTACTGTCCAACCAAAAGCCCAGATATTTGTATGTTTCGACAAACTCAATGGAGACGCCATCAAGGGTGTCAATGGAGAGGCAAGAGGACGCTGACTTGGGAGCAAAGAGCATTGCTTTGGTTTCCTTACTGTTCAATAGCAGTTTGGAATCAAGAAGTGCGTGCTGCAGCGTGATAGCATCAGATTTTAAATTGGAAACAGCCATATCCAGAGAAGAAGCACATGAGTATAGAATAGTGTCATCAGCATACATAAGATAGGTAGAAGATTGCATCTGATTACAAATATTGTTTACATATAATAAAAAGAGCAAGGGCCCCAAAATAGAGCCCTGTGGAACTCCCTTCTCCCAAGTGACAGGGTCAGAGACAGTACTACCCAGCCTGACGCATTGAGTGCGGTCGGTTAGATAACTCTGAAACCAGCAAATGGCATTATGACCGGAACGAGACATCAACATAACATTAGACATGATGTGGTGATCTACAGAGTCCAATGCTTTGGCTAGGTCAATAAACAACGCAACACAAACAGATTTGTTATCCAAAGCATCCTTAATATCGTGTGAGACTTTCAGACCGGCAGTCACAGTACTGTGCTTTGATCTGAATCCAGATTGCATAGGGTTAAGGATGTTGTGTGTATTTAAAAAGAGCTTTAGCTGAGTAGAAACCAGGGACTCAAGAATCTTTGATAACGCAGAAAGATTTGAGATAGGACGATATTTATTCAACTCTGTGGGATCACCAGCTTTCAAGAGGGGCGGTACCAGAGCTTGCTTCCACACAGCTGGCAGTGTGTGAGTGGACAGGGAGAGATACAAAATATCAGTAACTGGTTGAGCTACAATCTGAGCTGCAATTTTTAAAAAGAACGGGTCGACGCCGTCTGGCCCGGCAGACTTTTTAGGATCAATTGAGTGAAAATCGTGTAAGACTTCAGAGACCGAGAAAGAAGCTAAATCAAAAACAGGGGAGTGTATTGGCTTCCTGTGTGTCAAAGAATTGATTTCTAAATATTGCTGCTGGTTTCTAAACTTTTAAAGCTTTGAAAGGTTTAGGCCCAAAATACATTTCTGACCTGAACCATCCAGATCTCTCAGGTCCTCTTGCATTTTTGCCACTGCTTTTAATTGAACTATTCACATCTCACACTGCACTGTAACTTTTCATGTTTCATGTTTCATTCATGTTTTATTATCTTTGCTTTTAAATGTAAATTCCATTTTATAGATTCAAGATTCAAGGCTTTTATTGTCATGTGTACATAGCTACAGTGTATGTCAATTAAAATCTTAGGTCACAGGCTCCTCCAACAGTGCAATAAAACAGATACAATTTAATATATAATATAAATAGTGCAGGATAGTCTATATACAAGTAATTGGAATATTGATATATATATATAAGTTGCTTAATGCTCTGAATGTCTTTCATTTTTGTAAAGCACTTTGAATTGCCTTGTGTTGAAAGGTGCTATATAAATAAACGTGCCTTACCTTGCCTTAATCTGTAAAGCCAACTTTTTTATATTGGGCTATACATTAAAGTTTGATTTGACTTGATGATGTGATTATTTCTGTCTCCTCAGTGGCTGTGCGTCCCCTTCGCTCTGACGGGTCCGGCAGTCACAGATATCACAAAGACCGCCTACAACTACACCTTCCAGAACCCGTGGGTAGGAACTCTGGAGGCCGACAGAGCCTGGATGTGGATCGATAACTTTCTACTTCTGGTAAGATATGGCTTTTCATGGGAGAGTCATCAGAGGGGTGTGGGGAGGATGTATTTTAGGTAGACCAAACCGGAATCTAGTAACAAAAGGGATACCTTGAAGAGAGCTATGGGATTTTTCTGTTAGATATCAGTGTATTGCAGAAAATAATCTTAATGGCAAACAAACGTTTATGATACCTACATTTTTTATTCAGCTGGATAATATCCACATAAAGGTATATAATATCGCTATTAAGGAACTACATCACGGTCACATGACTTCACGTCTCCACCGCTAAGCTAAAGGTGGCTAATGTTGGGCTATAAAGGAACTACAGCACGGTCACATGACTTCACGTCACCACCGCTAAGCTAAATGTGGCTAATGTTGGGCTATAAAGGAACTACAGCACGGTCACATGTCTTCACGTCACCACCGCTACGCTAAAGGCGGCTAATGTTGGGCTATAAAGGAACTACAGCACGGTCACATGACTTCACGTCACCACCGCTAAGCTAAATGTGGCTAATGTTGGGCTATAAAGGAACTACAGCACGGTCACATGACTTCACGTCACCACCGCTAAGCTAAAGGTGGCTAATGTTGGGCTATAAAGGAACTACAGCACGGTCACATGACTTCACGTCACCACCGCTAAGCTAAAGGTGGCTAATGTTGGGCTATAAAGGAACTACAGCACGGTCACATGACTTCATGTCACCACCGCTAAGCTAAAGGTGGCTAATGTTGGGCTATAAAAGAACTACAGCACGGTCACATGACTTCATGTCACCACCGCTAAGCTAAATGTGGCTAATGTTGGGCTATAAAGGAACTACAGCACGGTCACATGACTTCACGTCACCACCGCTAAGCTAAAGGTGGCTAATGTTGGGTTATAAAGGAACTACAGCACGGTCACATGACTTCACGTCCCCACCGCTAAGCTAAAGGAGGCTAATGTTGGGCTATAAAGGAACTACAGCACGGTCACATGACTTCACGTCACCACCACTAAACTAAATGTGGCTAATGTTGGGCTATAAAGGAACTACAGCATGGTCACATGACTTCACGTCACCACCGCTAAGCTAACTGTGGCTAATGTTGAGTGTGATGACGTTTAATCGTCTCATTTAGACACTTGTTAGCAACCTCTGTTTTTGTATCCACCAGTGGGGTATTTACTGATGTATTTTATGTCGTAGAACAAAAGGTTCAAATATCTTCAGCTTGTGTTAACCACAGACATTATGTCAGGCTAACGACCAAATACTGAGTAGTAAAATGCTGAGTCATTCCCAGGTTTTAGGACTCATTCCTCCACCACTCAAAACGCAATGTAGGAACAAATGTCCTCTTATTTTTGTTCCTTAATTAAGGACTTATATACTGTTCTTAAGTCGTGTTTTGACTGCATGTTTACAGCTCTGCTCGACACCATTTTCTGTACCCTGTACTTTTCTCTATTTTGATCTACACTGAGGACAGAACACCCTCAGTGTAGGTGGGGTAATCAGCTGTTCCCTCGAAGCACCGGCCCTTGAAATTACTGTGTAAAAGGAACTCTTGTCTTCCCCTCGTCAATTGTAAGGTGTGGTGTACATTGCGGCTCTGCCCCCGGCCTTTTAACTTTCACTTGGTCGAGTGAATCTGAAAAATCCAGTCGCAATGGATGATAGATTTCTGCGAGGTATCCAGGGGACGTTTTTGTCTGAAAAGCACAGTTTCAACGACTGTCATCGAATAAAGACATATGGTTTGAGCTGAATATCCTTTGACGGACAGGTGACTAATCACTCTCCGACCAATCAGTGGTATGCTATGATTTAATTTCACTTCCTAGTATCGGATCAGCATCCATGGATTAGTGGACTTGAGATGCTACTAAAAATAGTCATTTAGTGTCTCTACTATTAGTGTCTATTTTATTTCGATTTGAGATGTTTACATTTTGGATTGTTTATTTCTAGTCTTAAATGTATCTAATGTACAATGCCTTGTCTGTGTATGCTGCTGCAACACAAACATTTCCCAAATTAGGATCAATAAAGTACTTATTATCTTATCTTATCTTACTGGGACATGTCTCCACGCTTTAATGTTCAAAAAGCTCTTTATTTTTCTCATACTGCCTGTGCTGCAGCACCTCTTTTCACCCTCTGTCTGAAACCAGAGCCCGGTCAGCCACAATTGGTTAGCTGGTCGGCTCTGTTCTGATTGGTCAACCGCTTAGAGATGTCCCGCCCCCACACATCCCAAACAATGTGTCGGAGCGCTACCCAATAGGAGAGCGAGTATTCCATAGTGATGTCACTGTGTTCTGGAACGTAGGGATTTGTAGCCTCTGCAGACCATTTACATCAGGGGTGTCAAACTCAAGACCCGGGGGCCAAATTCGGCCCGCGACTTCATTTTATGTGGCCCCACAAGAGCTTGCAAAGAATATAATATGTTTATTATACGGTTACATGGTACAGAAGCACGTTGCCCATAAACTACATGTCCCACAATGCATCTCAAATATGACTTTTTTCTCAGAATTTGCCTTTTTTTCTTCAAAATATGCATTTTTTTCATAGAATTCCTTTTTCTCAGAATTGAATTTTTGTTTCAAAATGTCACTTCTATTTATTTTTTCTCCAAAATGTGGCTTTTCTTTTTAAATCATTTTGGGACATACGCACTGAAGAGACTTGCAATTATTTGCCCTAGACTTCTGCTTTCAGACGTAGTTAATTATGAAGTTATTACCCTATCCGATGATAATCCAATACAGAGGCAATGATGTAATATAATACATTATTTTATATATATGATATATTTATATATGTATTTTTATATAGTCTTAAAGTTACAACCGGCCCTTTGAGTGCAACCATAATGCTGATGTGGCCCGCGATGAAATTGAGTTCGACACCCCTGATTTACATGCACTAAAACGAACACTACAGGAAAGGGAAAGCCCTACATTTGTACCTCCATTTCACTCCTGCTACAGTTTTTTCTTCTCACAATCTTTAGCTTCTCCACAAATCTTGGGCGAGTGCATGTGGTCCATCGTGCATGCCCTTATATAAAGTTTAGGAAGGTTACATCAAACTAATAATAAATACCGGCCATGCACCGGTCATTTATGAGGAAATTCACTAGCGCCCTTTAAGTGGTTTTGTTCCAATGTGTGTTAAAGGTGACATTTTAAGTTTGTTCAAGGATGTCCTCTGCCCCGCTGCTGTATCACATCATGGGCCGCACATCGAGTTTCAGACCTGGACCGGATCCAAAGTGGCTTTTTCACAGATCATATCTCCCTTTATTCGATAGCCTGTGATCGCTCTTGTGCAACGAGGCTGACCGCACTGCAGGTGCAACTCAAACATCGCCCTCGGGGTCATGTTTGCTCAGGACCTGCAGAAATGTGAATTCCTCCACTTAAAGTAGTCGGGAGTTTTTAAAGATGGCTTAAATTCTCGAGGACTAAACTAACCGAGCTCAGATGGTAATCAGAGGTTTAGCTAAATCTGTGAATAAGCTCCCAGCAGTCCGGGGAACAGAAGCAGAAGAAGAAGTCCCCGTGTGTGCTATGGCTGAACGATTAATCGATTTTAAATCGAAATCGCGATTCGAGATGATGCGATTATCAAATCGCAAAGCCTGCGATTTTTTTCAACTTTTTTTGAAAAAAAATTTTTTACATTTTTTTTTTTTCTTCTTGTGTGTCAGTCATCCACACCAATCATATGTGCTATGCTCCACATGTACCAGCCATTGTTAATCAATCAGAAGTGGCCCATGATAGATGGTGATAGACAGATTGATCCAATCACCTGCCAAGTATCCTTGAAAGTGCCTGCCCTTTCCAAATGGCTTCCAATGGAGCTTTAGATGGTTTGGTGAAAGCATCTGAGTCAGGTTAGTAACGCTCCATCACATGTTTCTATCACAGGGTGAATCTCAAACTGAAGCTTGACTTTAAAGCAACCCAACGGAAGTTTCATGTAAGTTTAGTTCTTTCACTCGTAGCTCGGGCTGCGGGGCGCTAGAGACAAGAGTATGTTGATACGACCTTCCTAGCCACAGTTATGGCCGCATTTTACAATAAACTTCTATTGGGTCGCTTAAAAATAAATATCGCAATTCGAATCGCAATCGCAATATTTGTCAGAAAAATCGCAATTAGATTTTTTCCCAAAATCGTGCAGCCCTGCCTCTCAGTATTTAAGATAAGATTCATTTGAACCTTCATGAATCACAGCCCCTTTTACAATTATGTTTCCAGTTGCTTAGTTTTTAAATTCAAATAAAGATGGAGACCAAACGGAACTTATCTACACTGAACAAAAATATAAACGCAACACTTTTGTTTTTGCTCCCATTTTTCATGAGATGAACTCAAAGATCTAAAACATTTTCTATAAACACAAAATAACCATTTCTCTCAAATATTGTTCACAAATCTGAAAGAATGTGTGATCGTGAGCACTTCTCCTTTGGCGAGATAATCCATCCCACCTCACAGGCGTGGCATATCAAGATGCTGATTAGACAGCATGATTATTGCACAGGTGTGCCTTAGGCTGGCCACCATAAAAGGCCACTCTGAAACATGCAGTTTTGCTTTATTGGGGGGGTCTGGGGGGGTCCGAAAACCAGGCAGTATCTGGTGTGAGGGGTAGGGGTAGGGGTAGGGGTAGGGGTAGGGTAATGTTGTGAATCGAGTGGCCTGTGTTCGTCGTCCATAGCATACGCCTGCCCATACCATAACCCCACCACCACCATGGGCTACACTTGTCCTTGGCCCTGAGCTGTAAGTGATGAAGTGCGGGGTGTTGGCTTATCAGGCGTCTGCAGCTCACAGCCAAAGTGGGCGTGGGAGCGAGCGAGAGATATAATGTAAGCAAATATTTCCACGGCACTTCTTTATAATTATTGGGATAAACAGGTTTGAAATCATTTCAATGCTATACGACAGAAAACCAAAAATACAGTTTAAAAGTTGAGATATAAAAAAATATGCATAAATAAATGTTAACTAGTTAAAATAAGATATGAATGAACAACACAAATAAAGTAAGTTACATTTATATGGGTTCACATATTTGGGTATTCAAATACAAACCGATCATCATATGGGTGCTTAGAGTTGTGCCCCCTAGATCTAGTCTCTCGTAATGTGTGCTTAAAGTGCACCAGATAAAATCTCACCTAGGGCAGCAAATCGATTAGAACCGGGCCTGATGGTGTAGGAAACGGGCTCCGTGTTACAAGACGGGTCGGGGGTTTGCCGGTATGAGCTCCGGAGCAATTTAACCCCTGCTTGTTAGACGCTTTTATCCAAAGCGACTTACATTCTGAATACTGTGGACATGCTGACTGCAGTCGAACACCAACGCACTATCCCAATGCGCCACAAGCCCCCCCCATACTTCCTGTCTGTCTTCTTTACATTACTTTACATTACATTGCATTTTGCTGAGGCTTTTATCCAAAGCGACTTACAATAAGTGCATTCCACCAAGAAGATACAAACTTGAAGAAAACAGAATCATAAAGTACATCAGGTTTCATAGAGCCAAACATTTCAAGTGCTACTCAACTGGCTTTAGAGGAGCCAGCCCTTTATTAGTATATAAGTGCTTTGTTAGCAGTTCTATCCTCGAGGTGGAGTCGAAAGAGATGAGTTTTCAGTCCGGAAGGTGTGTGAGCTTTCTGCTGTCCTGATGTCAATGGGAGCTCATTCCACCATCTTGGAGCCAGGATAGCAAACCTACGTGTTTCTGCTGATGGGAACTTGGGTCCCCCTCGCAGCGAGGGTGCAGCGAGTCGTTTGGTTGATGCAGAGCAGAGTGCACGTGCTGGGGTGTACGGTTTAACCATGTCCTGGATGTAGGAAGGGCCAGGGCACTTTTCAACACAAGGCAATTCAAAGTGCTTTACAAAACACAAAAGAGGAGGAGACCAAGAACAGAGCCCTGAGGGACCCCTGTAGTTAATTGACAAGGGTCGGACTCCGAGCTGCAGAGGTCTGCTGTTCCCTTTAGTGTTTACTTCCTGTCTGTCTTCTTCTGCTGTTCCCTTTAGTGTTGACTTCCTGATGGAGAAAACTAATGTCAGACGTTCACAGCTGACGTTAAATTGACCGGACTTCTTTCTGCGTATTGATATGACTGCACTTAATCCTCCTTAGTAACGGTCTGTTCTCCTTAGCAACAGTATGTTAGCAAAAACCTCCAGAATGTCCAAATCGACCAATCAGAATTGAGTATTCACCCGAGCCTTACAATAAAACAACATGATGTTATTTAAGGGCATGTGTTAACGACGATGATTTGCGCTTCATCAAACTCATATCAATAATATTTAATGTGTGTGTGTGTGTGTGTGTGTGTGTGTGTGTGTGTGTGTGTGTGTGTGTGTGTGTGTGTGTGTGTGTGTGTGTGTGTGTGTGTGTGTGTGTGTGTGTGTGTGTGTGTGTGTGTGTGTGGTGTGTGTGTGTGTGTGTGTGTGTCTTAAATGACATTAAGTGCCTGGGATATTAAGTTTTTTTTAATAAAGTGCTTCTTCTTCTTCCTCTTTGTCTCCTTCTTCTTCTTCTTCTTCCTCTTTGTCTCTTTCTTCTTCTTCTTCTTCTTCTTCTTCCTCTTTGTGTCTTTCTTCTTCTTCTTCTTCTTCCTCTTTGTCTCTTTCTTCTTCCTCTTCCTCTTTGTCTCCTTCTTCTTCTTCTCTCCCAGGGTTTGGGGAACCTGGGTCTCCAGAACTTCCACCAGCGGACGCTCTCAGCCGCCTCCTCGTCGACGGCTAAGATCATGTGCTTCGCCGCCGCCTTCATCGTCCCCACGCTGGGAATCCCCCCCATCCTGCTGGGAGCTGCTGCTGCGTCCACCAGTAAGAACCAGTTACACAGAGCAAACCCCTTCATCTCAAAGGCAACTTTCAGTTTGTGTGGACGGACAGAGAGGTCAAAATGCCGTTTCCCACAATCCCGAATACAAAAATACAAATACAAAAATTAGGGATGCACGATATTGGTTTTTTGAAACCGATACCGATAACTTCCTGCTTCTCAAGACCGATACCGATAACCGATAATAATATAATATATATATATATTAAATGTACCTGTAGTTTTTGCACACCTGGTGGTAAAAGAGAGACTAGTAGTGAGCAAAGGACATGAGCATTACTACTGTGAACAAAACGAACCCTGGGGTCGTCTCTTTTCCAAAAGCCTCGTGGATAGGTAAAAGCCCCGGTGCCTTTGCAGCTGGCTTTGGATTCGCCGCTAGTTTAGCAGCGCAGGCGTCTTCGTATGCTTTGAACGCACCATCGTAGCCATGGCGATGTTTCAGGCGACTGATCAGGTTGGAAGTATTATAGCTCGTTGCCTTCTTCCCTCCTCGTGGAACTTCTGCATCTGTTAATACAGATAGCAAGCGAACTATCGAACTCTGAAACTTTGAAATAGTTCCATACTACCGACGACATGTTTGTTTGCTGTCCTGGCTTCACTGCCGCACGCCGTTTACGTCACAGCCAGGCACGAGTTAGGCAGCGCTGGATTGGTGAAGAACTCCCCTCTTCCTAAACCACTAATACAGGGATGGGCAACTTTGATGGTGGTGGGGGCCACATCATTGATGTACTGGCCACCAGGGGGCCGCAGATTCACTTGGAACACACACACACAAATTCCATGTGTTGTATGTAATTATTAACAAATATACTAAGTCTGACATCTTCATTGACATTTTACAATCAAAGGGAACATCCCCAAAAAATGGGAACATCCCCTAATAAGCTCACTAAACAAATATCAGTTCACAGAAATGTTATTTCATTTTTACAAGTGGCATGTTTGTATTGAACAGGTTATTAAACAGTGGAATACAACTATTTTAAACTATTGGAAAGCACGGGAAATGTGTGTGTATTGAGATGAACCATTAAGATGACATACACATGAAGTCATGAACACTAACCCAGACATGAGTTGTCTAACTTGAACCTAAAGCACTTGTAGCCGGTCTCTGCATTCCCCTTACTCCACAATAAGGGGAATGTCCACACAGACACCTGTCAGCCCGCACTCTGCTGTTCCACAGCACCGCCCCCCCCCCTACCGCTGAAATTATGAATGAAAAGCGTAGTAATCATAGATAACACGGCAGGGTCCGTGACAGTTTGTTTTCATCTGATTTCAAATAAACAAAGTCTTGGTTTTAAGAATATTAAACTTGTTTCGCCAAATTCAGATGATAAAAACAACTTGTAAGCTTGTAAAGGCATAATTACAAGAGGCAACTTAACGTCACAGCAGGCAGAACAACAGCCGGGGTTTCTTGTGAGGGTTGCCCCGGGAAACAAACACAATGCACACAAATGCGTCACAGATTATTTCGCTGTATTTTAAATCATCGACGCAGCTCGCGACGTAACTAGGAGTCTAGTGGACGGTATTAGTACTACAAGTAAAAATTAAAATAAAAAAATTAAAACATTTTTTTTTATTAATTACATTGTTTATAAATTAATCTGAGGGCCGCACAAAGAGGAGGTGGGGCCATGTGCCCCTCCCTGCACTAATACCACAGTACTGGCAAACCGGGAGGAGCCGAGTGATAAACAAGCGCCCCTCATCCCAATCCACCCACACCGCAGGATTTTTTACCCAAAGAATATATTGTATATTATCGGGGCTATTAATACTTTTATCGGGTTTATCGGGATGACGTCATAATTCCTAATTATCGTACACCACTAAAAAATATGTATATCCTATATATACACAATCATCACATTTATACATATGCACACATTAAGACCTAAAT
>NW_027262119.1:0-7500 GCF_902827115.2 Pseudochaenichthys georgianus | reverse complement strand
AACGTGTACCCCCCGGAGACTAACGTGTACCCCCCGGAGACTAACGTGTACCCCCCGGAGACTAACGTGTACCCCCCGGGAGACTAACGTGTACCCCCCGGAGACTAACGTGTACCCCCGGGAGACTAACGTGTACCCCCCGGAGACTAACGTGTACCCCTTGGAGACTAACGTGTACCCCCCGGAGACTAACGTGTACCCCCGGGAGACTAACGTGTACCCCCCGGAGACTAACGTGTACCCCCGGGAGACTAACGTGTACCCCCCGGAGACTAACGAGTACCCCCCGGGAGACTAACGTGTACCCCCCGGGAGACTAACGTGTACCCCCCGGAGACTAACGTGTACCCCCCGGAGACTAACGTGTACCCCCCGGAGACTAACGTGTACCCCCCGGAGACTAACGTGTACCCCCCGGAGACTAACGTGTACCCCCGGGAGACTAACGTGTACCCCCGGGAGACTAACGTGTACCCCCGGGAGACTAACGTGTACCCCCGGGAGACTAACGTGTACCCCCCGGAGACTAACGTGTACCCCCCGGAGACTAACGTGTACCTGTGTACCCCCCGGAGACTAACGTGTACCCCCCGGAGACTAACGTGTACCCCTCGGAGACTAACGTGTACCCCCCGGAGACTAACGTGTACCCCCCGGAGACTAATGTGTACCCCCGGGAGACTAACGTGTACCCCCCGGAGACTAACGTGTACCTGTGTACCCCCCGGAGACTAACGTGTACCCCCGGGAGACTAACGTGTACCCCCCGGAGACTAACGTGTACCTGTGTACCCCCCGGAGACTAACGTGTACCCCCGGTCTGTCCCCAGGCCTCAGAGGGGGAGATCCAGTGGGTGATCCGGCTCTCGGTGGTGGTGGTGGGCTTGGCCGGGACCTCCCTCACCTTCCTGGATAACAGCGTCCTGATGATCTGGCTGCTGCGCTCAGACCTCACGTACACTCTGATGCTGCCTCAGCTCGTCTGCGTGCTTTTCTTCAACATCTCCAACGGTTACGGCGCCGTTTTGGGCTGTTTCATCGGCATGTTGCTGCGGGTGTTGAGCGGCGAACCCCTGCTTAGAATCCCCGCTCTAATCAAGTTCCCAGGCGGCATGGAGGTGGACGGCGTTTTCATCCAGGGAGCTCCGGTGAGAACCATCTGCATGCTGTCCGCCTTGGCGTCCATTTTGCTGTTCTCGTACCTGTTCTCCGTGCTCTTCAACAAGGACTGGGTCCCGGAGCGCTGGGACGTGTTTAACGTGAAGGCGCAGTACTCGATACAAACACAAGACGAGGGGAAGTCCGACATTAAGGAGGACATTAAGGACGAGACCCCGAAGGAACAGAATGAGAACACTGAGGCGTGTGAACCTATGTTAGAGTCGGCATGTTAAAGTAGGAATGTTCATTTAAAAAACATATTTTATACCATTTTAAGGACTGGTTTAAGAACAACTATTAAATGTGAAACTACATTATTTTAAAAGTACAGTATATTTTGAATTTTTTGTATACTTTTATATACAGTACAAGTGGGAGAAAACACGCACCAATGTTCTTTTACGTTATATTGAGAGCTTTGCATTTTCTTTGCCTTTTTATTTAATTGATTGTATGACAATTAAGACCCGGGCACTAGCAAGTAAGGACACCACCTCCTCGAGGAGGCCCACAGGCGACAAGCAAACTACACACACACTTACATTAGGTGCAGAAACGATCAAATGTAAAAACACAACAGTTCCTCATGAAGAAACATCTCCAGCACCTTGAGGAGACATGGCAGCGTTTAGAGAACACTCAGCACCTTGAGGAGACATGGCAGCGTTTAGAGAACATCCAGCACCTTGAGGAGACATGGCAGCGTTTAGAGAACATCCAGCAGCTTGAGGAGACATGGCAGCGTTTAGAGAACACTCAGCAGCTTGAGGAGACATGGCAGCGTTTAGAGAACATCCAGCAGCTTGAGGAGACATGGCAGCGTTTAGAGAACATCCAGCACCTTGAGGAGACATGGCAGCGTTTAGAGAACATCCAGCACCTTGAGGAGACATGGCAGCGTTTAGAGAACACTCAGCACCTTGAGGAGACATGGCAGCGTTTAGAGAACACTCAGCACCTTGAGGAGACATGGTAGCGTTTAGAGAACACTCAGCACCTTGAGGAGACATGGCAGCGTTTAGAGAACACTCAGCAGCTTGAGGAGACATGGCAGCGTTTAGAGAACACTCAGCAGCTTGAGGAGACATGGCAGCGTTTAGAGAACACTCAGCACCTTGAGGAGACATGGCAGCGTTTAGAGAACATCCAGCACCTTGAGGAGACATGGCAGCGTTTAGAGAACACTCAGCACCTTGAGGAGACATGGCAGCGTTTAGAGAACATCCAGCAGCTTGAGGAGACATGGTAGCGTTTAGAGAACATCCAGCACCTTGAGGAGACATGGCAGCGTTTAGAGAACACTCAGCACCTTGAGGAGACATGGTAGCGTTTAGAGAACACTCAGCACCTTGAGGAGACATGGCAGCGTTTAGAGAACACTCAGCACCTTGAGGAGACATGGCAGCGTTTAGAGAACACTCAGCACCTTGAGGAGACATGGCAGCGTTTAGAGAACATCCAGCAGCTTGAGGAGACATGGTAGCGTTTAGAGAACATCCAGCACCTTGAGGAGACATGGTAGCGTTTAGAGAACACTCAGCACCTTGAGGAGACATGGTAGCGTTTAGAGAACACTCAGCACCTTGAGGAGACATGGCAGCGTTTAGAGAACACTCAGCACCTTGAGGAGACATGGTAGCGTTTAGAGAACACTCAGCACCTTGAGGAGACATGGCAGCGTTTAGAGAACACTCAGCACCTTGAGGAGACATGGCAGCGTTTAGAGAACACTCAGCACCTTGAGGAGACATGGCAGCGTTTAGAGAACACTCAGCACCTTGAGGAGACATGGCAGCGTTTAGAGAACATCCAGCACCTTGAGGAGACATGGTAGCGTTTAGAGAACACTCAGCACCTTGAGGAGACATGGCAGCGTTTAGAGAACACTCAGCACCTTGAGGAGACATGGCAGCGTTTAGAGAACACTCAGCACCTTGAGGAGACATGGCAGCGTTTAGAGAACATCCAGCACCTTGAGGAGACATGGTAGCGTTTAGAGAACACTCAGCAGCTTGAGGAGACATGGCAGCGTTTAGAGAACACTCAGCACCTTGAGGAGACATGGCAGCGTTTAGAGAACACTCAGCACCTTGAGGAGACATGGCAGCGTTTAGAGAACATCCAGCAGCTTGAGGAGACATGGTAGCGTTTAGAGAACATCCAGCACCTTGAGGAGACATGGCAGCGTTTAGAGAACACTCAGCACCTTGAGGAGACATGGCAGCGTTTAGAGAACACTCAGCACCTTGAGGAGACATGGCAGCGTTTAGAGAACACTCAGCACCTTGAGGAGACATGGTAGCGTTTAGAGAACACTCAGCACCTTGAGGAGACATGGTAGCGTTTAGAGAACACTCAGCACCTTGAGGAGACATGGCAGCGTTTAGAGAACACTCAGCAGCTTGAGGAGACATGGCAGCGTTTAGAGAACACTCAGCACCTTGAGGAGACATGGCAGCGTTTAGAGAACACTCAGCACCTTGAGGAGACATGGCAGCGTTTAGAGAACACTCAGCACCTTGAGGAGACATGGTAGCGTTTAGAGAACACTCAGCACCTTGAGGAGACATGGCAGCGTTTAGAGAACACTCAGCACCTTGAGGAGACATGGCAGCGTTTAGAGAACACTCAGCACCTTGAGGAGACATGGCAGCGTTTAGAGAACATCCAGCACCTTGAGGAGACATGGTAGCGTTTAGAGAACACTCAGCACCTTGAGGAGACATGGCAGCGTTTAGAGAACACTCCAGCACCTTGAGGAGACATGGCAGCGTTTAGAGAACACTCAGCACCTTGAGGAGACATGGCAGCGTTTAGAGAACATCCAGCACCTTGAGGAGACATGGTAGCGTTTAGAGAACACTCAGCAGCTTGAGGAGACATGGCAGCGTTTAGAGAACACTCAGCACCTTGAGGAGACATGGCAGCGTTTAGAGAACATCCAGCAGCTTGAGGAGACATGGTAGCGTTTAGAGAACATCCAGCACCTTGAGGAGACATGGCAGCGTTTAGAGAACACTCAGCAGCTTGAGGAGACATGGTAGCGTTTAGAGAACACTCAGCAGCTTGAGGAGACATGGCAGCGTTTAGAGAACACTCAGCACCTTGAGGAGACATGGCAGCGTTTAGAGAACACTCAGCACCTTGAGGAGACATGGCAGCGTTTAGAGAACATCCAGCACCTTGAGGAGACATGGTAGCGTTTAGAGAACACTCAGCAGCTTGAGGAGACATGGCAGCGTTTAGAGAACACTCAGCACCTTGAGGAGACATGGCAGCGTTTAGAGAACACTCAGCACCTTGAGGAGACATGGCAGCGTTTAGAGAACATCCAGCAGCTTGAGGAGACATGGTAGCGTTTAGAGAACATCCAGCAGCTTGAGGAGACATGGCAGCGTTTAGAGAACACTCAGCACCTTGAGGAGACATGGCAGCGTTTAGAGAACACTCAGCACCTTGAGGAGACATGGCAGCGTTTAGAGAACACTCAGCAGCTTGAGGAGACATGGCAGCGTTTAGAGAACACTCAGCACCTTGAGGAGACATGGCAGCGTCTACTAAAAGCTGCAGAAACCAAGCGGTCCTACAGCGCTGGTTATGAACTCGGTAAATCAACCCCGGGTTCCTCTGTCCGGCTGAGGGCGCGTTCACGTGAAAGGGGCGGGGTTAGCAACATTCGACCAATCACAAACGGGAGAAGTGTACTGACAGCGCAGCGTCATAGCTCATGAATGAAAAGTATCATGTTAGACAAATATGAAGAAGTTAAACTTTAAAAATGTCTTAAAAATATAATTTTAGTGTCCCCTGGTCTCCAGCTGTGTGCGTCACTCTTTAGTGTCCCCTGGTCTCCCAGCTGTGTGCGTCACTCTTTAGTGTCCCCTGGTCTCCAGCTGTGTGCGTCACTCTCTAGTGTCCCCTGGTCTCCCAGCTGTGTGCGTCACTCTTTAGTGTCCCCTGGTCTCCCAGCTGTGTGCGTCACTCTTTAGTGTCCCCTGGTCTCCAGCTGTGTGCGTCACTCTCTAGTGTCCCCTGGTCTCCCAGCTGTGTGCGTCACTCTTTAGTGTCCCCTGGTCTCCAGCTGTGTGCGTCACTCTTTAGTGTCCCCAGGTCTCCAGCTGTGTGCGTCACTCTTTAGTGTCCCCTGGTCTCCAGCTGTGTGCGTCACTCTTTAGTGTCCCCTGGTCTCCCAGCTGTGTGCATCACTCTTTAGTGTCCCCAGGTCTCCAGCTGTGTGCGTCACTCTCTAGTGTCCCCTGGTCCCCATGTCTCCTCAAGCGGCTGAACGCTCTCTAGTCGCTGCAGGTGTCCTCAAGCGGCTGGAGATGTTTCTTCGTGAGGAACCTTTGGGTTTTTATATCTGCATCCTTTCTGATACGACGGCGTTGTTTCTCCTAATTTATTTTGTGTCGTTGTAGCTCGTTAGCACCCCCCCCCCTCCCCCCCTCCACCATGACCTGGAATGCAATACTCACGATTGTCTCACGTGTTTTCAACATCTCCCGTCTGAACCGTAACTCCAAAGTGCTGCTGATGATTGTACTGTAGCTCCTCCTTTCTTTGTCCGATGTCACATGTGAAGGAGGCGGAGGGTTGATAAACGTGTGTTCACAAACCAATCATCCAATGGGAGCCAGTTATTTGTTTGGAGCCTTTTATTTCCTGTGAGTCCTTATCTTAGGAGTCTTGGGGCTTCGTAGGAAACCTTCGAAGGACCTGTGGTTAGCGTGGAGACGACGACCTAAAAGAAAACATCAGGACTTGGAACTTAATATTAAAAGACAAACATTAACAAGACGCCGCTTCGCTGCACGGGGCTCTTTGAATTACCGAAGACAAATATTAATAAAGTGACTCAACACGAGGCTCACTGACCTTTTGGGGCCCCTGGAAGCTGCCTGCGGGGTCTATGAGATAAGTCCTTTATGCTTTATACAAAAATAAGTGTTTTCTATTTGATTTGCACACCGTCCCACTTTGTGTACAGCAGGGGGTCAAACTCAAATACACAGTGGGCCAAATTTAAAAAATAGGTACTAGTGGAGGGCCGGACTGGGTCAATGTTTACTGCAGAACGTATTGAAATGAACTTATTGCACATATTAAACCTGGAACTAACAAAGCTTCAATTATTGCCTATAAAAACATCATTAAATAATCAGCTGCTTTCATTTCTCACGGCTCTATCAGCAGCTTCTCCAGAGTCACTTCTCATGAGTACATTTCCCCACAGGCCGACAACAGCTTCAAGAAAACTATTCCCCTCAGAGAGAAACCAAACATGCCCTGCTGTCGTGAGAGGAAGAGCAGAAGGAAGCATCCTTTGAGCTCAGGTTGCTGCTCTGAGATGCTAGCTCAGACACTTGGCGTCTCATCTTGGGGGAAAGGTCATCAATGTTTGGGCTCTGAGCGGAGGAGACCCTCAGGATGCAGGGAAGGTGCAATATACCGGCGGGCCAGATTTAACAGGAATTAGAAATTATCCCGCGGGCCGAAATTAAATCCACCACGGCCCTGATTTGGCCCCCGGGCCTCGGGTTTGACACGTGTGGTTTAGAGCATTTTAAACCGAGCCATGAGAGGTTCGTTCTGCAGAACTGATACGCAGTAATTAAAGTGCTGCTTTGAAAAAAGGAAAAGAAACCCCAACGAGGCCAGCAGATTACACGCGGGTGAACTCGGCGTGCAGCAGATTACAGAAGCCTGACAAGACGCACTTCTCGTGTCCTTTACTTTCCTTTGCACACGTGCGTTATCGTTCTACCGTCCGGACGTATCGTACATATCATTCAGTGTGTTGCCGTGCACTGGGAACGCCCACATACAGCATATGAACACACACTCGCTGTGAAGCAGCCACACCTGGATGTGGATGTGCAGGTATGTGGTCGTTAGGGGACGGTCGTTAGGGGACGGAGACCCTCCATGTCTCCGGGGGACTCAGGGAGAGACGACGCGGAGGGATTAACGGGATTATCTGCCTGATGGATGTCACTCTGGGTAACGGCTCCCGAAGCTCAGCTCGAGAGATAATAATACGCAATGAAAAAGTGTGTGTGTGGGTGTGTGTGTGTGTGTGTGTGTGTGTGTGTGTGTGTGTGTGTGTGTGTGTGTGTGTGTGTGTGTGTCAATCAATGTTTATTTATAGCCCAATGTTACATTTGTCTCAGTGGACTTCACAGTGTGTACAGACTATCAGTATGACGATACGACACCCTCTGTCCTTAGACCCTCTGTCCTTAGACCCTCTGTCCTTAGACCCTCTGTCCTCAGACCCTCTGTCCTTAGACCCTCTGTCCTCAGACCCTCTGTCCTTAGACCCTCTGTCCTCAGACCCTC
>NW_027262118.1:35000-43037 GCF_902827115.2 Pseudochaenichthys georgianus | reverse complement strand
CAGAGTCTCCTTTCTGAAACAAGACGTCTCCTTTCTGAAACAAGACGTCTCCTTTCTGAAACAAGATGTCTCCTTTCTGAAACAAGACGTCTCCTTTCTGAAACAAGACGTCTCCTTTCTGAAACAAGACGTCTCCTTTCTGAAACAAGACGTCTCCTTTCTGAAACAAGACGTCTCCTTTCTGAAACAAGACGTCTCCTTTCTGAAACAAGACGTCTCCTTTCTGAAACAAGACGTCTCCTTTCTGAAACAAGACGTCTCCTTTCTGAAACAAGACGTCTCCTTTCTGAAACAAGACGTCTCCTTTCTGAAACAAGACGTCTCCTTTCTGAAACAAGATGTCTCCTTTCTGAAACAAGACGTCTCCTTTCTGAAACAAGATGTCTCCTTTCTGAAACAAGATGTCTCCTTTCTGAAACAAGACGTCTCCTTTCTGAAACAAGATGTCTCCTTTCTGAAACAAGACGTCTCCTTTCTGAAACAAGACGTCTCCTTTCTGAAACAAGACGTCTCCTTTCTGAAACAAGACGTCTCCTTTCTGAAACAAGATGTCTCCTTTCTGAAACAAGACGTCTCCTTTCTGAAACAAGATGTCTCCTTTCTGAAACAAGATGTCTCCTTTCTGAAACAAGATGTCTCCTTTCTGAAACAAGATGTCTCCTTTCTGAAACAAGACGTCTCCTTTCTGAAACAAGACGTCTCCCTTTCTGAAACAAGATGTCTCCTTTCTGAAACAAGACGTCTCCTTTCTGAAACAAGACGTCTCCTTTCTGAAACAAGACGTCTCCTTTCTGAAACAAGATGTCTCCTTTCTGAAACAAGACGTCTCCTTTCTGAAACAAGACGTCTCCTTTCTGAAACAAGACGTCTCCTTTCTGAAACAAGATGCCTCCTTTCTGAAACAAGACGTCTCCTTTCTGAAACAAGACGTCTCCTTTCTGAAACAAGATGTCTCCTTCTGAAACAAGACGTCTCCTTTCTGAAACAAGACGTCTCCTTTCTGAAACAAGATGTCTCCTTTCTGAAACAAGACGTCTCCTTTCTGAAACAAGATGTCTCCTTTCTGAAACAAGATGTCTCCTTTCTGAAACAAGACGTCTCCTTTCTGAAACAAGACGTCTCCTTTCTGAAACAAGACGTCTCCTTTCTGAAACAAGACGTCTCCTTTCTGAAACAAGACGTCTCCTTTCTGAAACAAGACGTCTCCTTTCTGAAACAAGACGTCTCCTTTCTGAAACAAGATGTCTCCTTTCTGAAACAAGACGTCTCCTTTCTGAAACAAGACGTCTCCTTTCTGAAACAAGACGTCTCCTTTCTGAAACAAGACGTCTCCTTTCTGAAACAAGACGTCTCCTTTCTGAAACAAGATGTCTCCTTTCTGAAACAAGACGTCTCCTTTCTGAAACAAGATGTCTCCTTTCTGAAACAAGATGTCTCCTTTCTGAAACAAGATGTCTCCTTTCTGAAACAAGATGTCTCCTTTCTGAAACAAGATGTCTCCTTTCTGAAACAAGACGTCTCCTTTCTGAAACAAGATGTCTCCCGACGTAAACAAGATGTCTCCCGACGTAAACAAGATGTCTCCCGACGTACACAAGATGTCTCCTGACGGAAACAAGATGTCTCCTGACGTACACAAGATGTCTCCTTTCTGAAACAAGATGTCTCCTGAAGTAAACAAGATGTCTCCTGACGTAAACAAGATGTCTCCCGATGTAAACAAGATGTCTCCCGATGTAAACAAGATGTCTCCCGACGTAAACAACATCGTGCGGTCTGACGCTCTGTTTCACACCGTTGTAGTTTCTCTGATGTTGAACTTTCTGGTTCCTCGGCCTAAAACAAGTCATTGTCAACATTTATTTCTCTTCTGCCATCGCTCCGGAACGCCCTCCAAAACATCAGCCATCCTGTCACCCTTCAAACAGGCCCTCGCATCCCACCTCTTCAGACCTCTGAGGCTGCAGCACGTTTCGTCCTCCGTGTTCCTGATCAGTAAAACGTTTTAAACCCAGGGTGTGTTTTCTAACGGTTATAAAACACTCTAAATATACCCCCAGTGTTTGCAGCCCCCCCCCCCCCCCCTCGGCAATGCTAACGACCTTGCAGCTCATTAGCTTCCCGTTAGCGTGTGTGTAACTTTATTATTGACTGCACAGAATACACAATGCTGACCTCTGGCTCCAGACTCCATCTTCTGCTCCATCACGGCTTAATGCAGGGGATCGATGGAGAGGAGCTGCAGGAGCTTCATCTCCATCTGCTTTTCACCGTTTCAGCCGCAATTCATACTCGTTTTTACATCCATTTTGTGTCATTTTGCATCTATTTGTATTCATTATTAATGTTTCGTAACTACTTTTTATAT
Source organism: Pseudochaenichthys georgianus (assembly GCF_902827115.2). NCBI lineage: Eukaryota > Metazoa > Chordata > Actinopteri > Perciformes > Channichthyidae > Pseudochaenichthys > Pseudochaenichthys georgianus. Next base: position 40,669 of record NW_027262118.1, on the reverse strand, counting down.
ATTGTCTTCTATTTCTAGTCATTTTGCATCAATGTGAGCCCCGGATGATCTGGTTGATTACATATTTTATTATTGAATGTTTGTAGCTCTTATTATATATAACAAAAGTTTAACAAATATGAAATAATTAATAATAATAATACATTAAAATAATATTAATAAAAAATATTGAAATAAATAAAAATGAATAATTGTATAATATTTTAAACATTAAATATAATATATATCTGCGTGAACATAGATAATAATAATAATGAAATAACGTATAATTCCTGCGGCTAGTTGTATTCCTGCAGCCTATCAGCGAGCCTCGTTCGCAAACAGCCGGTGAACTCCACTCTATAAAAACTTCATTAAAGAATTAATGAAGATCCGGATCATTAATAATGTATTCTAATGATTTATGTTCCAGCGCAGATCATTAGGACCAGAAACACAAAAACACAAAAACATTTCAATCAAATAAACTTTTACTGCCTCTTCCTCTCATTCTCCATCATTCTTCGCTCCATCGATCCTCCTCTTCATCCTCCTCTTCATCAACCCCTCTCTCACTTTGGCAGCCGTCGCCACGGTGACTAAAGACAGGTGGTGCAGTGTCAGCGAATCAGGTGTCCTTCAGAGGGGGAGGGGTCACATAGGGGAGGAAGAGGTGGAGGAAGAGGAGGAAGAGGAGGATGAGGAAGAGGAGGAAGAAGAGGGAACACCTAATAATATAGTTTACCCAGAATCCTCCAGGATATATTTAAAACAGACGCACAGTTTAAACACAGATTTTCCTCTTCCTCTTTTCTGTCTGAACCCAGAGTGCTGGGAAAAGGTCAGATATTTCAAAAATCTGAGAAAAATGCAAACATTTTGAACAATTTCTATTCTGAAAAAAAAGGTAAAATTCCGAAAAAAATTAATTCTGAGAAAAATCCAAATAAAAAAAAACGCTAACATTCTAAAATGTCTTCTATGAATTTCTAAGAGTTCTGACAAAAGCCAACATTCCTAGACAGGTCAAAATTCTGATAAAAAATTCTAATTCTGAGGAATAAGTAAAAAAAAAAAAAATCTGGCCTTTTTTTTTAGTATTTTTCGGAAGAAATTCGAATTTTGAGGAAATAAAAAATTGTGCGAACATTTTTTAAATTCTGATAACAATTTAAACATTCTGAGGAAAGCCAAAATTAAAATAAAATTCTGAGAGAAAAATAATTGCTAACACTTTGTCTGACCTCATTTAAGACTTTTAAACAATCAATTATGAATTATTTAATTGCTGCAACTCAATACAAAATAGTTTTGATGGCAGACTTATTACTATCATCATTTTATTACTGTGTTCCAGATGTTTCAATTCGCGGGACACATTGTGTTTTTAATATATTTTAATTATATCTGTATAATCATTATATTGTGTTATTTATATCTATTCATATATTTATTTCCCGCAGAGAGCGGCTCCTCCACCTCTGACCCCGAGCCATGAGATTATATTAGAAAGAGATACTTCCACTGCGAAGGATAAGTGCTGCTGCCTCAGCACACACACACACACACACACACACACACACACACACACACACACACACACACACACACACACACACACACACACACACACACACACACACACACACACACACACACACACACACACACACACACACACACACACACACACACACACACACACACACTGATTTGAATGTTTAAATTGCAGTCTGAGTGCTGCGGGGTAAATATGTGCAACTTGTAAACATCTTCCTGAGAGAAGTGAATATCGTTGGACTCCTGGAGACGCTCCACGTGTGTCAGTGTGTCCTGCAGATTCCATTACTCCTCAGATTCACATGGAACCTGGATCTGGCATCATCTTGCTCTCCTGAAACCTGGATCTGGCATCGTCTTGCTCTCCTGGAACCTGGATCTGGCATCGTCTTGCTCTCCTGGCTGCTTTGCGTCGACTTGCTACAGCAGGGAGTGTTTGTCTCTGCCTTTTAAAGCTGAGCAGCAACACATCGCTCTCTAATGTGCTCTGAACACAGGCGGGGGTCCCTGGGGGGGGGGGGGGGGGGGTCCTGACAGCCTGGGGGGGGGTTCTGACAGCTCTTTAAAGAGTCCTACAGGAGGAGGTCAGTCTCAGAGACGAGTTCAAGAAGAACGAGGAGAAAACATGTCAGAGTCTAAAGAGAAGTTCAGTTTATCATGAATTATACAGTTCATTTAGATCAGGACCCTTTAAAGAGTCCTCTGCAGTTCAGGTGTGTATCAGTATGTAGTGTCTCTACTTTAAAGAGTCCTCCGAAGTTCAGGTGTATATCAGTGTGTAGTGTCTCTACTTTAAAGAGTCCTCTCCTGCTGATGTTCAGGTGTATATCAGTATGTAGTGTCTCTACTTTAAAGAGTCCTCTCCTGCTGATGTTCAGGTGTATATCAGTATGTAGTGTCTCTACTTTAAAGAGTCCTCTCCTGCTGATGTTCAGGTGTATATCAGTGTGTAGTGTCTCTACTTTAAAGAGTCCTCTCCTGCTGATGTTCAGGTGTATATCAGTATGTAGTGTCTCTACTTTAAAGAGTCCTCTCCTGCTGATGTTCAGGTGTATATCAGTGTGTAGTGTCTCTACTTTAAAGAGTCCTCTCCTGCTGATGTTCAGGTGTATATCAGTGTGTAGTGTCTCTACTTTAAAGAGTCCTCTCCTGCTGATGTTCAGGTGTATATCAGTGTGTAGTGTCTCTACTTTAAAGAGTCCTCTCCTGCTGATGTTCAGGTGTATATCAGTGTGTAGTGTCTCTACTTTAAAGAGTCCTCTCCTGCTGATGTTCAGGTGTATATCAGTGTGTAGTGTCTCTACTTTAAAGAGTCCTCTCCTGCTGACAGGAAGTGATGTGTTTCTGCTTCCCTCTGATTGGTTGCTTTGTCCCATTGAAAGAGAATCTGTGTAACGTCAAACCTCTTCAACAGAACCAGGCAATAAATAACCTGCTTCTGTTGTTGTGTAAATGTTCAACACGCTGTAAACACCTTTTGTTCCACCCCCCCCTCCCCTCGGGTTATCTACCCAGCATGCTCGCTGCTCTCTAATGAATCCTCTCAGAGGGGGGTCTTTGTCTCGTTTCACGCTCAATTTACCGCCGCGTTCTTATCTCCGTCGCTCCATAGCGCTCTGATTTACAGAGCTAATTACCCAGAAAACACACTATGAGTCAATCACATGCTGCATTCAGGGTCCCTGACACTGTTCCCGTGGTGCCTTCAGGGTCATTATTACATTGATACTGCCTTCGTGCTGCTTTCAGGGCCCACAGGACACAGATTCTATTTTTGTGCTGCATTCAGGGTCCCTGACACTGTTCCCGTGGTGCGTTCAGGGTCATTATCAACTGGGAAATGAGTGAAAGTGAATCTGATCTAAAGCCTCTGCTCTGAAGTGACATTAATATTTAAATTCCAATCACACTGAATCTCGTTGCAGTTGCTTTGCGTCGCCTGTAGTTTTAGTCTCGTGTGTTTTTGCAATATTTTGAGCTTTTGTAATTATTTAGGTTTTTCCATCTTTTTTACGTTTCTGTAGCGTTTTTGCTTCATATTGAAATTATTCTGCAGATGTGTTCTAGTCTGTTGAGACATTTTGTTTTTCTGTATGTATTCTCCTTGTGGGTTATCTTTGCATCGTTGTGATTACGTCACGTTGATGCTGGTGGTCTTCTGCAGGTTTTTGAGCATCGTTTATTTAATTGTGTAGTTTTTTAACACCATTTATGTTTTTTATGCATCAGTTATTAGTCGTTTATCATCATTCTGTAGTTTTTTTGTTTTATTTTACTAATAGAGAGATAATGAACCTGCCAGTGGCGGAGCTGGGGGGTGGCTGGGAGTGGCCACCCCCCAGCTGAATCCTGGCCACCCTATTGGCCACCCCAAACACCCTCACCACAGGGGCCCAAACAATTTAAAAACATTAAGAAAAAAATGTTTGAATAACCTTTCATCGTTCATCAAGAATTAATATAACGTCATATCGATAATGTACTCACTAAACTTACGATTCATTTAACTTATTTTCTTCCAAAAGTTAATTATCCAAAGCCTCTGAACACCCCCCTCTATTTACATGTAATGGTTTGGTCCCGCCTCCAAACGCGGTGCAGCACCGGCCCTTTCTAGCAGAGAGTGAGAGCATGTGAGGAGCAGGGATGCTCGTACTTACGTGTGAGCGATGTCTCAACGACTCACACAGTCAGGCTTTCAAAGAGAAGAGAAAGGAGAGAAAGAGAGAGGGAGAAAGAGAGAGAGAGAAAGAGAGAGGAGAGAAAGAGAGAGGGACTAAAGGGCGACAGCATGTCTCCCAGTTTCTCAAAGGAAAGGTGGGTGTGGTCTATGAGGGGTGGAAACGTGTCCGTTAGCTAAGCGTAGGCCATTGTAAATAATAATTGTTTTATTTTTTACTAAGCTGACATTTAGTGCTGTTAATATCTATACAGGTTTTTAATGTCACTTCTCTTTCAGCTGACATTTAGTAAATGCATTTTTAGCAGCTATTCACTAAATCAGTTGTCCCTCCCCCTGCTGCCAGGACCAACAGATCCATCTCTAGACTCCGTCCCCCCCATAAGTGTTATATGTTCACAGCTCAGTGTCAGTAAATATTGTGCCGTTAGTATTGGACTACAAGATGGATGCAAGCCGGTACAGGTAGAGTTCTTTAAAGCATCAATGAGTGCTTGGTTGGCGTGGCCTGGGCCTGGTGGTGGGGCCGTGATGTGTTTCCACGGGGCCCAGACTCCCTGCTGTGTGTGCTCCAGAGGTCAGGACCTATAACACATGTACTACCCAGCAGCATCGTGAGGCTGAACAGAAGGACCTCTTCACGATGTAAATGTAGTCTTTTAAAAAAACAAGTTTTTTAGGATAGCTTCAAGTAATGTTGTAAAATTACAACCGGGGGCCTTACAGGGTTAAGGGCTATTGTTATTTACTTTAAGATGTTTATTCTTAACCTATCATTACATTTAAAAACTCTTATTTAAGTGGTGTGTGTGTGTGTGTGTGTGTGTGTGTGTGTGTGTGTGTGTGTGTGTGTGTGTGTGTGTGTGTGTGTGTGTGTGTGTGTGTGTGTGTGTGTGTGTGTGTGTGTTCCTGATGGCACTGAGAGAACGAGCTCATAGGGCTGCTGGTCAGAAGCTACACCGTCTGTATATTGCACTACATTTGTATAATGTAGCTTCGTTGATACTTTGCCTGCGGGAATACGAAAGAAATAGTTAGATATACTGAATATTATTTGATCTATTCCACCACCTAATCCCACATACTGTAGAGGTGTGTTGTAGGTGCCTTAAATAACCTCTTGTTTTATAGTGAGATGTGTTTTTATGATCGTAGTGACTTCAATGCCCCCCCAAGATGATCGCTGGTTCCGTCCTGGCTCCGCCTCTGGAACCGGATCACTCATATAAAGTCTTATTATCTGATCAGATGAATAGTAGACGTTGTATCCGTGCAGACTGACGGCTCTAAACTCCAGCAGCTGCTCGTTATTTATTTATCTGTTTGATGAACGCAGCGATTAAAGCTTTTTATTATATTTGTTATATTTATGATTTTCTCAAAGGGAGAGTCAGCACATCTCGGAGCTCCATGCTAACGCTAACGACGCTAACATCTGATCCTGTGTGCG
>NW_027262118.1:27500-32500 GCF_902827115.2 Pseudochaenichthys georgianus | reverse complement strand
TCTCACAATTTTGAGACTTTGTTTTTTATTATTCCTTTTTGAAAACATTATTCGTGAAGTTTTCTAAATATTCCAACATCGTCTTCTCTCTCAATATCCAGATGTATTTGTTATACTTTTCCAAATATTCCAAAATGCAAATAAATATATTTTTTCCTCACAATATTCCCTCTTCCACTAACCCACCCCATCTTTCATTAAACATTATTCCGTTTTAAATTCTCCAAAATTCAGAAATTGTCGAATTGTTTCTTAAAATATTCACAAAAAAGTAAATCTCACAAAATTCTGTAATTTATTTTGTATTTTTTCTCAAATATTCTTTAACAATTTTCCTCATAATTTCCCTTCATTTTTTAAATCAGAATAGTTCCTAAACCGAGTCTCATTTTTCTGCACAAACGTTTCTTAAGATAACTCTCCAACGTTATCACGATGTGTTCAATGTCGTCTGTAAAATGTACAGATGACACCAGAGATGATGTTTCACTTCCTGACAGGAGAACGAATGCTAACGGGTTTATTTAATCCAGAATATTAAGCGTCGGTTGGGCAGTGAAGGGTCACGGGGTTGCCTGTACTCTCCCTGATTATATATAATATATATATATATTTAACCCCCCCCTGATGGTCCTGCTGGGAGGCGCGTGGCAGCGTTATGGACATCTTTAATATTTAATAGATGGATTAACATTACCAGGAGTGTTTCCTCGCAGCCGTTATGATTTGATCTCTCTGCTCTAATGAAAGCTGGATCTCTATTTCAACCTTGAAGGGTTTGGAGCAGTGCCAGTAATGAAGACGTATTAAAGCTTAATGCAGCTTAATGTAGCAGGTGTCATATATATAATGTACAGAAGCTCTTTCTAAAGCATTATATTCATCGCTACTACCTTAAAAGCCACTAAATCTCCCAGCGTAAGTTAGTCTGGCTGCGATTCTCCAACAATTAATCAATAGAAAAATTGTTAACACACCTTAACTGGGATCCATTAGAGGGTCTCGGGGTAATAAATGTAAAGGAGGGGGGGGGGCAAACTGCCGGCTGCACTCAGGTTAATGGGCAAAGTTGAGAAAAGTGACCACTAAATCTGCAAGGACACCACCTTCACTCAGGGGTGGGGGCGGGGGCGGGGGCGGGGGGGCGCTAACGGAGGAGCGCTAAGGGAGGAGCTAACGGCTCAGCGCTAATCAACGTTAGCGCTGAGAGATGAGAGGAGCTACAGCTGGTGGAGGTGCGGGGGGTCTACAGGGGGGTCAGACTTTTACTTACTTAAGACGCCACAGTCACTGATGCTATCACTGGCTAACGGCTGTGCTAACAGATCAGCACTTACAGCACAGTGCTAACAGCTATGTGCTAACAGCAAAGTGCTAACAGCAAAGCTCTAACAGCTCAGAGTGTAAATCACAGTGCTAATAGCATAGCACTAACAGCTAAGTGCTAACAGCTAAGTGCTAACAGCTCAGAGTGTACATCACAGTGCTAGTAGCATAGCACTAACAGCTAAGTGCTAACAGCTAAGTGCTAACAGCTAAGCTCTAACAGCTTAGAGTGTACATCACAGTGCTAATAGCATAGCATAACAGCTAAGTGCTAACAGCTAAGCTCTAACAGCTCAGAGTGTACATCACAGTGCTAATAGCATAGCATAACAGCTAAGTGCTAACAGCTCAGAGTGTACATCACTGTGCTAATAGCATAGCACTAACAGCTAAGTGCTAACAGCTAAGCTCTAACAGCTCAGAGTGTACATCACAGTGCTAATAGCATAGCATAACAGCTAAGTGCTAACAGCTAAGCGCCAACAGCTCAGACTGCATCGTCGGAACAACGGAGCCTTTTTATTTTAAAAATGATCTGCAGTTTTCTTTCTTTAAATATTCAAACTTCTATCCCATAATATTCTGTATTTTTCCTCAAAAATATTCAGACCATTTTTTATTCCCAATATTCTGTCTTTCATTTCAAAATATTCAAAAAACATTTAAATTCTTTCACAAAAAGATTCCAACATGTTATTTACTCACAAAATGTCGTCTTTGAATCAAAAAGAAAATCTAATTTCTTCCGAACTTGTTGTAATATAATATAATTATAGAATAATAATTAGATTATACAATCTAAAATATATTTTTTTCTTGAATAATTCCTTTCTTCAGATTCAGGTTCCATCTCCTCTCTCCAACAGCTGCTACAGGTGGAGGTGTGCTACATGTTCCTCACATGAAGCACACCTCTTAATCTCACACAGCGGGGGTTCAAACTATGATTATGAAGATGATGAAGCATTTGATGTTATTGTTGTTGTTGTTGTTTAGATGTAGGTGTAACAGAAAGAGTGAACAGCTGTTTCCCGTCATCAGACACTTTAAACCCTGCTCAGATTCCTCTGCAGACATTTTTAATATCCTCATTATTATTTCAGGGATGAGTCAGCTGTAAAGGGAACATGGACAGACACAAGGGGAATTAGATCAGTGTGTGTGTGTGTGTGTGTGTGTGTGTGTGTGTGTGTGTGTGTGTGTGTGTGTGACAGGAAGCTAATTAAGTCCCATCATGCCGCTGAGAGGAGCTAATTGCATTTCCTTCATCTCGTAATGTGCGCCATCATAACGGCTAATTCAATCCACAATCATTCTGCCAACTGCTGGACATTAAGCACACATCCAGCAGAGCCATAAAGCTTTTAATATGCAGCACACACACACACACACACACACACGCACGCACGCACGCACGCACGCACGCACGCACACACACACACACACACACACACACACACACACACACACACACACACCCTCGTCTCCGGCAAACATGCAGATGTCTCAGAGGCGTGTGATTGGACGCCGCTGCCTCCATACATCACTGTTAGAGGAGTGTTTAGGGTCGTAACTCTGGGGCTGCACAGAGAGATATCACACACACACACACACACACACACACACACACACACACACACACACACACACACACACACACACACACACACACACACACACACACTCTGTTATCTGTGTGTTATCGCGGCAGCAGTGTTTTACAGGATGTTGCAGAAACAAAGCAGGATAGTACGGAGCAGATTGAGACGCGAGCTCTCGTTACGACACGCGGTGATTCATGAGAGGAGAATCTCACGCTAACAGCTGTATGCTAACAGTCGTGATGAATACTGACATGGTCTCAGGCTGGGGGTTCGGAGCTGATTTTAGAAACAAAGGTAAAACCAGTCCGATTGGACAACATGCAGCTCTTAAAGATGAAAGGGTTATCGTCCGTTAGCTGCAATGTGAAGTAGCCACGTGTTGCTATAGCATTCGTTAGCTAACTGAGACTCGTGATTATAAAACATACAGAACATCTCAGCTATTTAGTTTGACGACATGTGATAAACACAGACGTGTTCTCTCGTGTGTGAAGCACAACACAGCAGGGGTTTGGAGGGAACATCAAAGAACTAAAGTCAGATTGATAATAATGTACTAGCGGTGTAACGGTTCACAGAAGTCACGGCTCGGTCCGTACCTCGGTTTGGGCTCACGGTTCGGTACAACAAGGAAAAGCAAAAACACGTCCCAGATGCATAATCCAGGTTTGTTCTTTATGTTTGAACAGTAGCGCACGTTTCAGTTTAAAGATAAGGAACTCTGACATTTTGAATAATTACTGTATTATACAGTTAAAAACAAACCACACACTCAGATGGCCGTATTATCTATACTGGCTGATGTCAAACGAAAAGGTTTCATCAAGCTGTAAAACTAAAAAGAATGTCTTACATCATAAATAATAAGAAAGTGTTTCCAGAGCGCAAAGTCGTTGAAAAACATTATGCCAAAAGCTTCCGTTATTCATGCTGGTCTCTCGGCCTCGTGTCTCTTGGCTTCTTAAACACAGCGGGGATCAGCTGCTGAACTGCTGCTGTCTTTAGGGCTCCGTGATGCCTTCTGATGTGATGTAGCATGGGTTAGCGTGTGTTACCATTAGCATACCGCACCACTGTCGAACAACGCCGACACACCGCCCTCGTCCGATCCACCACTCGCTCACTTCATCGTTGTTGTCGTCCACAGGGAACCCGACATGTTCCCACAGCTGATCTAAAAGAAGCAGGTGGGTTCTAGCTCCTGTGTGTTATCTGAAATCGCCATACTAACTTTTCTACTTCTTGTATTTTGTTCGTTTTGTTGTTGTGTTTCTTCTAGTTCTTCATTTGTTGTTTAAGGGCGGCTGGCAAACAGCTTTTAGGCGCAGTACCTCCCCCTGGAGTATATATAGTGTAGTGGATGCTGCCCTGAAGGACAGATTTTTTACCACTCGTAAAAAAAAAGGCGTATTCGTCGTGTGACTGCATGTGCCGAACCGTGACGTCCGAAACGTGACGGTACGGGACGAATACGGATACCGTTACACCCCGACAATATACTGAATTTAAAGTGTTAACCCGCCTACAGGTGAGTCAACAGGTAGGGGTCGCTGGTAGTCACATTCCCTGCTGTGACTCAATAACAAAACCGTGCATATCTTCTGCAGAGAGACGGTGAAAAAGATGTTCTTTAGATTTGATGTTAACCACGTGTAGGACATTAGCATTCGATAGCGAGCTGTCTAAAGCTCTATCGTCTTTACAAGGAGGAGACAAGCTATCATAAAACATTTCAGGTAAAGAAACCTTCAGTTATTGAGTTTTAGACATTTTGTCAAAGATAACGTTTTAACGCTCAGACCTTAGATATCAGAACACGAGAGAAACGGTGAGATCAGGGTCTGAATTCAGGTCTCAGAGAGACGAGCAGAAACAGGACTGATAACAGGAGACGTTTATATTTATGACCCCCCACACAGAGACATTTAACCCCCCCCTCACAAAGAGATCTCCCCTCTCATCTCGGAGACGTTATAACCCGCCCTCACAAAGAGATCTCCCCTCTCATCTCAGAGACGCTATGACCCCTCCCTCACATATTCATCAGGACAAAGCGTCCTGATCTTTATC
>NW_027262118.1:0-22500 GCF_902827115.2 Pseudochaenichthys georgianus | reverse complement strand
ACAAGATGTCTCCTGGCGTAAACAAGATGTCTCCTGATGTAAATAAGATGTCTCCTGACGTAAACAAGATGTCTCCCGACGTAAATAAGATGTCTCCTGACGTAAACAAAATGTCTCCTCGCGTAAACAAGATGTCTCCTGACGTAAACAAGATGTCTCCTGATGTAAACAACATGTCTCCTGGCGTAAACAAGATGTCTCCTGATGTAAATAAGATGTCTCCTGACGTAAACAAGATGTCTCCCGACGTAAACAAGATGTCTCCCGACGTAAACAAGATGTCTCCTGACGTAAACAAGATGTCTCCTGAGGCCTGTCCTACGAAGCCGGTTCAACCTAACCTGGATATGTTTGAGTTAGCCGGTCGGCCTAATCCAAAACATACGCGCTCTCGCTAAGCGGTCCTACGACGCGGGTTATCAAGTGGATCGCTCAGCCAGCCGTGTCCTCTCTAGCTAGGTGTTCACATGAGAGGGTGGGATCTGGAGCATTCGACCAATCACAGACATGGAGAAGCTACTGACAGCACAGCGTCATACTTCCTGAATGAAATGTCAACTATAATATTAGACACATGAAGAAGTTAAACTTTAAACATGACTCGAACACTTGATCAGGATCAAAGCCTCAGAGCTGCAGCTGCAAGGTGAACACAGCTGGAGCAGAACAAGTGTTGGAATGCGTCCATCAGCAGGTTCATGATGTCACGGCCCGTCTAACACACCGTCTGACTCTCACCACCTCTGACTCAGAGTTTCCTCAACTCAACGTGTTGCTGACATAATGCTTCATCCAGTCTGTGGCGCTGAGAGTGCTGCGCGGCCAGACACGCTCAGGGACTCGGATCAGGAGACATGTGATACATCATGAAGTGATGTGCCGTGGACTGGACTCAATGTTACTCTGATCCGGGTACTGATGCTGACTGGACTCAATGTTACTCTGATCCAGGTTCTGATGCTGAGGCAGATACTTAAGAGCTTTCTTAACGCTAATGTTCTAACAGTCAGATTGCTCTGGAGATGGAGGTGATGTTCTGTTCACGTTCACACAGTCGGTGATCTCTGCCGGCCGTCTTTCTGTGTTTCCTTTCTCCTGTGATATGACTTGATCGCTTTGAACTCCGCACACTGAGCTCTGATTGGTCAGCAGGCGGTGCTTTCACTGAGTTGAGCTCTTAGCCTGCAGCCTAACCTGCTCCGGGGCAGGCTAGCCGCTCAGCATCAGTTACCATGGAGATCTAGCCGCTAAGAAGAGAACCAGCGTCGTGGGACCGGAAACCCAGAGTTTACCCTGAAGTTAGCCGCTAAGAGAACATCCGGCCTCGTGGTCCAGGCCTCTGGAGTCTGATCTCTTGTTTGTGCAGACCCTCTTGCCCCCCCCAAACGATCCTCTGTAATGAATACCTCCGTGCAGCAACAGGAACACGAGCTATTGGTCCTCAGAGAGAAGCTGTGCAGTCATTTAATCAACTGTGCATTGGACAGACCGCAGACCAACAGCTGTCCTCTGAGGACACATTCAGGACAGGATGAAGACGGGATGGACAGGGTGAGGACGGCTTCCCCCTGCAGTCTGAGGTCATAAAGCAGCTCTGATCCCTTCTCTGGTTCAGCTTCAACACATGAAACCAGACAAACTCCACTCAGCATTTAGTCTGGAGGAGAAGTGTGTGTTGACCGCAAACACACACTTCAACGGTTCATCCCTAGAAAGAGCACCAATCCCCCTTCACCCCGCGGACAGGGGAGGACCCCGTGCAGGGTCTCAGCATGACCCCTTCACCCCGCGGACAGGGGAGGACCCCATGCAGGGTCTCAGCATGACCCCTTCACCCCCGCGGACAGAGGACCCCGTGCAGGGTCTCAGCATGACCCCTTCACCCCGCGGACAGGGGAGGACCCCGTGCAGGGTCTCAGCATGACCCCTTCACCCCGCGGACAGGGGAGGACCCCGTGCAGGGTCTCAGCATGACCCCTTCACCCCGCGGACAGGGGAGGACCCCGTGCAGGGTCTCAGCATGACCCCTTCACCCCGCGGACAGGAGAGGACCCCGTGCAGGGTCTCAGCATGACCCCTTCACCCCGCGGACAGGGGAGGACCCCGTGCAGGGTCTCAGCATGACCCCTTCACCCCGCGGACAGGAGAGGACCCCGTGCAGGGTCTCAGCGGGACCCCTTCACCCCAGCGGACAGAGGACCCCGTGCAGGGTCTCAGCATGACCCCTTCACCCCCGCGGACAGAGAACCCAGTGCAGGGTCTCAGCGGGACCCCTCAAACCAAAATGCAGATTTTCCAGTAAAATGTTAAAGTGATGCCAGAAAACAATATTTCTGTTCCTCAGAAACCGTGGAGTGACTCCAGAGCTCTGAGGTCAGAGGGAGACCTCATAAACCTGTTGATGGACGCATTCCAACACTTGTTCTGTTCCAGCTGTGTTCACCTTGCAGCTGCAGCTCTGAGGCTTTGATCCTGATCAAGTGTTTGAGTCATGTTTAAAGTTTCACTTCTTCATGTGTCTAATATTAGAGTTCACCTTTCATTCAGGAAGTGTGACGCTGCGCTGTCAGTAGCTTCTCCATGTCTGTGATTGGTCGAATGCTCCAGATCCCACCCCTTTCATGTGAACACCTAGCTAGATAGGACACGGCTGGCTGAGCGATCCACTTGATAACCCGCGTCGTAGGACCGCTTAGCGAGAGAGCGTGTGTTTTGGATTAGGCCAACCGGCTAACTCCAACATATCAGGTTAGGTTACATTACATAGTTAGGTTGAACCGGCTTCGTAGCACAGGCCTATGCTTGATGCATCAGGATGAACACAAAGTAGAGGAACACAAAGTAGAGGAACACAAAGTAGAGGAACACAAAGTAAAGGAACACAAAGTAGAGGAACACAAAGTAGAGAGCCACAAAGTAGAGGTACACAAAGTAGAGACACACAAAGTAGAGGAACACAAAGTAAAGGACCACAAAGTAGAGGAACACAAAGTAGAGGAACACAAAGTAAAGGAACACAAAGTAGAGGAACACAAAGTAGAGGTACACAAAGTAAAGGAACACAAAGTAGAGGAACACAAAGTAGAGGAACACAAAGTAGAGGGACACAAAGTAGAGGGACACAAAGTAGAGGAACACAAAGTAGAGGGACACAAAGTAGAGGAACACAAAGTAGAGGAACACAAAGTAGAGGGACACAAATTAGAGGAACACAAAGTAGAGGGACACAAAGTAGAGGAACACAAAGTAGAGGAACACAAAGTAAAGGAACACAAAGTAGAGGGACACAAATTAGAGGAACACAAAGTAGAGGAACACAAAGTAGAGGAACACAAAGTAAAGGAACACAAAGTAGAGGAACACAAAGTAGAGAGCCACAAAGTAGAGGTACATAAAGTAGAGACACACAAAGTAGAGGAACACAAAGTAAAGGACCACAAAGTAGAGGAACACAAAGTAGAGGAACACAAAGTAGAGGAACACAAAGTAGAGGAACACAAAGTAGAGGTACACAAAGTAAAGGAACACAAAGTAGAGGAACACAAAGTAGAGGAACACAAAGTAGAGGGACACAAAGTAGAGGGACACAAAGTAGAGGAACACAAAGTAGAGGGACACAAAGTAGAGGAACACAAAGTAGAGAGCCACAAAGTAGAGGTACACAAAGTAGAGACACACAAAGTAGAGGAACACAAAGTAAAGGACCACAAAGTAGAGGAACACAAAGTAGAGGAACACAAAGTAGAGGAACACAAAGTAGAGGAACACAAAGTAGAGGAACACAAAGTAGAGGGACACAAAGTAGAGGAACACAAAGTAGAGGAACACAAAGTAGAGGGACACAAATTAGAGGAACACAAAGTAGAGGGACACAAAGTAGAGGAACACAAAGTAAAGGAACACAAAGTAGAGGGACACAAATTAGAGGAACACAAAGTAGAGGAACACAAAGTAGAGGAACACAAAGTAAAGGAACACAAAGTAGAGGAACACAAAGTAGAGAGCCACAAAGTAGAGGTACATAAAGTAGAGACACACAAAGTAGAGGAACACAAAATAAAGGACCACAAAGTAGAGGAACACAAAGTAGAGGAACACAAAGTAGAGGAACACAAAGTAGAGGGACACAAAGTAGAGGGACACAAAGTAGAGGGACACAAAGTAGAGGGACACAAAGTAGAGGGACACAAATTAGAGGGACACAAAGTAGAGGGACACAAAGTAGAGGAACACAAAGTAGAGGAACACAAAGTAGAGGAACACAAAGTAAAGGAAAACAAAGTAGAGGAACACAAAGTAGAGGGACACAAAGTAGAGGAACACAAAGTAGAGGAACACAAAGTAGAGGGACACAAAGTAAAGGGACACAAAGTAGAGGGACACAAAGTAGAGGAACACAAAGTAAAGGAACACAAAGTAGAGGAACAAAGTAGAGGAACACAAAGTAGAGGGACACAAAGTAGAGGAACACAAAGTAGAGGAACACAAAGTAGAGGTACACAAAGTAGAGGGACACAAAGTAGAGGAACACAAAGTAGAGGAACACAAAGTAGAGGGACACAAAGTAGAGGAACACAAAGTAGAGGAACACAAAGTAGAGGGACACAAAGTAAAGGGACACAAAGTAGAGGAACAAAGTAGAGGAACACAAAGTAGAGGCACACAAAGTAGAGGAACACAAAGTAAAGGAACACAAAGTAGAGGGACACAAAGTAAAGGAACACAAAGTAAAGGAACACAAATTAGAGGAACACAAAGTAGAGGTACACAAAGTAGAGAGCAACAAAGTAGAGGAACACAAAGTAGAGGGACACAAAGTAGAGGAACACAAAGTAGAGGAACACAAAGTAGAGGGACACAAAGTAGAGGAACACAAAGTAGAGGAACACAAAGTAGACGGACACAAAGTAGAGGAACACAAAGTAGAGGGACACAAAGTAGAGGAACACAAAGTAGAGGGACACAAATTAGAGGGACACAAAGTAGAGGAACACAAAGTAAAGGAACACAAAGTAGAGGAACACAAAGTAGAGGAACACAAAGTAAAGGAACACAAAGTAGAGGAACACAAAGTAGAGGTACACAAAGTAAAGGAATACAAAGTAGAGGAACACAAAGTAGAGGAACACAAAGTAGAGAGCCACAAAGTAGAGGTACACAAAGTAGAGACACACAAAGTAGAGGAACACAAAGTAAAGGACCACAAAGTAGAGGAACACAAAGTAGAGGAACACAAAGTAAAGGAACACAAAGTAGAGGAACACAAAGTAGAGGAACACAAAGTAGAGGTACACAAAGTAAAGGAACACAAAGTAGAGGAACACAAAGCAGAGGAACACAAAGCAAAGGAACACAAAGCAGAGGAACACAAAGCAGAGGAACACAAAGCAGAGGGACACAAAGTAGAGGAACACAAAGTAAAGGAACACAAAGTAAAGGAACACAAAGTAGAGGGACACAAAGTAGAGGGACACAAAGTAGAGGAACACAAAGTAAAGGAACACACAGTAGAGGAACACAAAGTAGAGGGACACAAAGTAGAGGAACACAAAGTAAAGGAACACAAAGTAGAGGAACACAAAGTAGAGGAACACAAAGTAGAGGGACACAAAGTAGAGGGACACAAATTAGAGGAACACAAAGTAGAGGAACACAAAGTAAAGGAACACAAAGTAAAGGAAAACAAAGTAAAGGAACACAAAGTAGAGGAACACAAAGCAGAGGAACACAAAGCAAAGGAACACAAAGCAGAGGCACACAAAGCAGAGGAACACAAAGTAAAGGAACACAAAGTAAAGGAACACAAAGTAGAGGAACACAAAGTAAAGGAACACAAAGTAAAGGAAAACAAAGTAGAGGAACACAAAGCAGAGGAACACAAAGCAAAGGAACACAAAGTAGAGGAACACAAAGTAAAGGAACATGATGTGAAAACTATTGTTCAAAACATCTGAAAGTTTTCCCGATGTTTCCTTCAGAACGCTGCAGACTCTTCTGAAAAGTGATGAGTTTCCTAGCAGATAATGCCAATTACACACACACACACACACACTCCCCCCCCCCCACACCCACCAACACACACACACACACACGCACACCCACACACACACGCACGCACGCATGCACGCGTGCACACACACACACACACACACACACACACACACACACACACACACACACACACACACACACACACACACACACACACACACACACACTCCCTGACCTTGTGCTGTTTGGTATGGAGAACAGGAAGTGGGTGCAGAGGTGACAGGAAGTGGCTCCTCATTAGCAGCTTTTATTCATCTCCTGTAATATATTGAAATAATATGCAACATGTTTTACTCTAATAGATGAGAGCAATCAGCGCCGCGTATGATGGATTATCTGAGGGTGTGTGTGTGTGAGTGAGAGGGGTTCAGGGGGCCACATGTGATGAATATTTAAGATGTAAGGTACATGTAAGTGTGTGTGAAGGGCACCGACTGGAGAGCAGTGGAACAGAGACGATCAGGATACCTGTTCCTAAATGTTCTTCACTTTGTCGAGAAATCACCGTGAAAATGCTTCTAATGTTGTGTTTTAGGTTTTCATCCATGGGTCTGAGGCAGTGAGAGACCCTCGGAGTCAGGACTGATGGAGACGGGATGGACAGAGTGAGGAGTGTTCAGTCTGAGGTCATAAATCAAGGGGTTATCAAGAATAACTTCTATCCAGTGACCTTCTCCCTCTCTGTCTGTCTGTGTATTCTCTTGTTCCCATTAACCCAGCCACATCTTTCTTCTTGTCTTGTATCTATCTCTACGCCGGGACCCGGAGTCCAGGCTGGTCCTCTTGCTGTAGTCCTGTGTCCTGGATCCTCTATTCTGAGTTCTGGATTAAGTGGTGGACTTCGGGTCGTGGCTGAACCTGTCTCTGCGGCCCTGCCTTGGGTCTCGTCTTGCTGCTTCCCTGATGGCTTCCTCAGGATTGTAGCTGACATCCTCGTGGATTCATCTTCTCATTACAGACACATGCATTTCCTAACATTCGGTCTCTATGCTGTAAAATGTATTATCTCTTCGATTCACACACGGCATCTATTGCAGTCTGTCCGTCCTGGGAGAGGGATCCCTACTCAGCTGCTCTCCCTGAGGTTTCTCCCATGTCCCCCTTCAACTGTGGGTTTTCTCTGGAAGTGTTTCCTTGTACGATGTGAGGGTCTAAGGACAGAGGGTCTAAGGACAGAGGGTCTAAGGACCCCTTCACCCCTGCGGACAGAGGACCCAGTGCAGGGTCTCAGCGTGACCCCTTCACCCCCGTGGGGTTCCTCAGAAACCGTGGAGTGACTCCAGAGCTCTGAGGTCAGAGGGAGCGTCAGACGCAGAGACGCTTTGTGTTCACGGAGCTCTGACACCACGTTGTTGTTTACGTCACGTTGTTGTTTACGTCACGTTATTGTTTACGTCACGTTATTGTTGTTTACATTACGTTATTGTTTACGTCACGTTGTTGTTTACGCTACGTTGTTGTTTACTTTACGTTGCTGTTACATTACGGTGTTGTTTACGTCACGTTGTTGTTTACGTCATGTTGTTTACGCCACGTTGTTGTTTACGCCACGTTGTTGTTTACGCTACGTTGTTGTTTATGTCACGTTGTTGTTTACGTCATGTTGTTTACGCCACGTTGTTGTTTACGCCACGTTGTTGTTTACGTCACGTTGTTGTTTACGTCCCGTTGTTGTTTACGCCACGTTGTTGTTTACGCCACCTTGTTGTTTACGCCACCTTGTTGTTTACGCCACGCTGTTGTTTACGCCACGCTGTTGTTTACGTCACATTGTTGTTTACGTCACGTTGTTGTTTACGTCACGTTGTTGTTTATGTCACGTTGTTGTTTACATCACGTTGTTGTTTACGTAAACGTAACGTAAACAACAATGTGACATAAACAACAACGTGACATACGTTTACGTCATGTTGTTTACGTCACGTTGTTGTTTACGTCACACTGTTGTTTACGTCACACTGTTATTTACGTTACATTGTTGTTTATGTCACGTTGTTGTTTACGTCATGTTGGTTACGCCACGTTGTTTACGCCACGTTGTTGTTTACGCCACGTTGTTGTTTACGCCACGTTGTTGTTTACGTCACGTTGTTGTTTATGTCACGTTGTTGTTTACGTCATGTTGTTTACGCCACGTTGTTGTTTACGCCACGTTGTTGTTTACGCCACGTTGTTGTTTACGTCACGTTGTTGTTTACGTCACGTTGTTGTTTACGCCACGTTGTTGTTTACGCCACCTTGTTGTTTACGCCACCTTGTTGTTTACGCCACGCTGTTGTTTACGCCACGCTGTTGTTTACGTCACATTGTTGTTTACGTCACGTTGTTGTTTACGTCACGTTGTTGTTTATGTCACGTTGTTGTTTATGTCACGTTGTTGTTTACATCACGTTGTTGTTTACGTAAACGTAACGTAAACAACAACGTGACGTAAACAACAATGTGACATAAACAACAACGTGACATACGTTTACGTCATGTTGTTTACGTCACGTTGTTGTTTACGTCACACTGTTGTTTACGTCACACTGTTATTTACGTTACATTGTTGTTTATGTCACGTTGTTGTTTATGTCACGTTGTTTACGTCACGTTGTTGTTTACGTCACGTTGTTGTTTACGTGACGTTGTTTACGTGACGTTGTTTACGGGACGTTGTTTACGTCACACTGTTGTTTACGCCACGCTGTTGTTTACGTCACGCTGTTGTTTACGTCACGCTGTTGTTTACGTCACGTTGTTGTTTACGTCACGTTGTTGTTTACATCACGCTGTTGTTTACGTCACGCTGTTGTTTACGTCACGCTGTTGTTTACGTCACGCTGTTGTTTACGTCACGCTGTTGTTTACGTCAGGAGACATGTTGATATGTCTGATGGATCAGAGATACAGAACTCATACTTCTTCTCTCTGGAAACACCCTGCTGCTCTTACAGAGGATTTAACACAGGAACGTGTCTTATTCATATTTGGGCTTTTCTTAATCTGCTTTATCTATTTATGTGATTTGTTTTCATCAGAAGCCTGAAACCAAATTCAAACCCAACATGTTGTCCGGTTTGGATCCTTTAGAGCACATGTGCCAAACTCATGGCCCGGGGCCCAAATCAGGCCCGTGGTGGATTTAATTTCGGCCTGCAGGAGAATTTGTAATCCCTATTAGATCTGGCCCTCCGGTATATTGCACCTTCACTCCATCCTGAGGGTCTCCTCCGCTCAGAGCCTGAGCCCACACATCGAGGACCTTGCACCCGAGATGAGATGCCAAGTGTCTGAGCTAGCATCACAGAGCAGCAACCTGACTTTACATGTTTCCTTCTGCACTTTCTCTCACGACAACAGGGCATGTTCGGTTTCTCTTTGAGGGAATAGTTTTGTTGAAGCTGTTGTTGGCCTGTGGGGAAATGTACTCATAAGAAATGACTCTGAAAATCTGCAGATAGAGCCGTAAGAAATGAATGCACCTGATTATCCTGTTAGCCCCGAGCCTGTTTTTCAGGTCTCAGGCTCGAAAATGACATTCCCAGAATAAATGACCATATCTTCTAAAAGGGTTAAATTAATAACCTTTTTTCTCAAAGTAATGATAAACCTGTGAATCGAAGGGAAATCTCCCCGCACACACTCATGTTAAAAAAAATGGTGGCCTCTCTGCGCATGCTAGCTTGCAGCAGAGAGGAGAAATATCGCTGCTCTGATATCGAGCAACGGAAAAGCTGTTTTATTGCTTGTGGATTATCAGAACATTTCAAAGGGGACACAGCCACAATGGATTAACCTATGGATGAACTACAGCATCGTCCTTATCGTTTTAATGCCATTGAAGACCAGTTTAGACCAGACAAAGACCAAGGTAAACCATGTTAGCGTTGTGGGCTACCTAGCGCCACTTGTTTTGATGTACGTTTTTGTTGATAACGTCGCGAGTTTGTATCTTTCAGTGCTGAGGTGGGCACCGTTAGATTCTGTGTCTCCTTGCGATCATAAACGATGTGTTGGATGTGCACCTAGGATAAGTAATAAGGGAGCTAGGAGTGATTATCTGTGCAGTAATAGGTTATCATTTTTCGCCCAGGGGTCATTTAGATGCTTCTTATGAGACTTGTGTTTTGTTTTGGTAAAAATGGTTTGTATCGTCAGTTAGCTGAGATTACTCCCGTTAATCTGGTACAACACATGAATAGGTTCTTAAATATTAAGATCCCCTGAGACACAGTGTCGTAAAAAAAAAACTAAAGTACCTTAACAGGCTTAACAGGTTATTTAATGTGTAATGTTGTTTTTATGGACAATCCTTTAAGCTTTGTCAGTTCCAGGTTTAATATGTGCATTAAGTTCATTTCAATAAGTTCTGCAGCAAACATTGAACCAGTCCGGCCCTCGACTAGTACCCATTTTTTAATGTTGGCCCACTGTGTGTTTGAGGTTGACACCCCTGCTCACATATTGATGTATACAATACATTACAAGTGCATTTAGCATGATAGGAGACCTCTGAGGTATCAATAAGATAACAGATATCATATTCTTCTGAAATGGACCAATCAAAGGTTTTCTTCTTCTTTAAACCCCCAGACTCCAGAAGTCAGAGTTGCTGCTTTGATTCTGTTCTTTCTAGAATCTGAATCCTGAACACTAACCGGCGTCTCCTTAGAAACACAGAGCAGAGAAAGCAGGTCTCCCCTCCAGTGGAGGTGCAGCGGAGGAGGGTCTCTCTCTGCAGCATGGGGTGCAGAGGAGGGTCTCTCTCTGCAGCATGGGGTGCAGAGGAGGGTCTCTCTCTGCAGCATGGGGTGCAGAGGAGGGTCTCTGATTTACATGACGCCGTACAGTAGCTCCACTTCCTTCTCAGTGATTGAATGAAAGCTCTCAGTCCTCCACATTAATTGACGTTCTTCCGAAGCCAAACAAAGGACAGCGCTCTTTAAACTCATCCATCGCAGAATAAACGTCCTGCTCAAACCGACTATCGATCTGAGGCGCTGCAGGAAATCAATGGGCCGAATAGGAGGAGGAGGAGGAGGAGGAGGAGGAGGAGGAGGAGGAGGAGGAGGAGGAGGAGGAGGAGGAGCACGGTGATGGGAATTAACTCGGAGCAGAAGCTTTTCATTAGCGGCATTAAGAGCTCTCACTTAAGGGGTTATTATACTTTAGTTAAGGGAA
This sequence comes from Pseudochaenichthys georgianus, assembly GCF_902827115.2. Classification (NCBI taxonomy): domain Eukaryota; kingdom Metazoa; phylum Chordata; class Actinopteri; order Perciformes; family Channichthyidae; genus Pseudochaenichthys; species Pseudochaenichthys georgianus. The sequence continues at coordinate 11,286 of NW_027262118.1, read as the reverse complement.
CCAGGAATACATCATGGGGATTTATTGAGGATGAAATAATAATAATATAATGTTCTATTCCAACGACAACTAGAATACATAGATACACTGAAGATATCCGTCAGAGTTTTAGTGTGTGTGTGTGTGTGTGTGTGTGTGTGTGTGTGTGTGCGCGCACCACGACTCCAACTCAAAGCCTCCGACGTGTCGACCTGATTACTAAGTTCACTGTTCAGGTAAATATGAAACACTTCACTCAAAGGGTTCCAAAAACATCACTTCAGACCCAGAGTATGCTGTAACACAAAGAACACACACACACACACACACACACACACACACACACACACACACACACACACACACACACACACACACACACACACACACACACACACACACACACACACACACACACACACACACACACACACACACACACACACACACACAGTAATCCGTCAGTTAATTGTAAATCTGAGATCTGGATGCGGCGCTGCTCTTCAGACTCTGTGTGACACTGAGAGGCTTTCATTGTGGCGGGGTCCCCTGACAGACACTCAGAGTGTGTGTGTGTGTGTGTGTGTGTGTGTGTGTGTGTGTGTTAAACGGCTGTTTGCTGAGCCTCCTCTGGATGATGGGATGACCCCCCCCCTGATCTCTTCTCACATCGAGGAATTGATTCTAAACTATTACCATGGTAGAAAAGCAATAAGGTCATAAAAATTGCATTGGTCCGTCCGTAAAGTAAATCCAGAGCGTTTCCCCCAAAAAGCATCTCCCCCTGATGCCCCCCCCTCTCCACCCCTGATGCCCCCCCCCCTCTCCACCCCTGATGCCCTCCCCCTCTCCACCTCTGATGCATGCACCCCCCCTCTTAGGCCCCCCCCCCCTGATTCCCCCCCCTGATGCATGCCCCTGCATACTTGAGCTGCAAAACCATCTGAGATTCACCTCCTGAAGCCTTTCTGAGAAACATCTAAGAGAGGGGGGGGGGGGGGCTCTAAAGCCCCTTTTACATCTTCCTTATTTATTAAAATCTGGCTCTAAAAACGCTGAGTTTCTGAACACGAGACTTTTCAGATTGAGCTTCAGTTAAAACAGATAACTGAAGACAAGACGTCGTGTGTCCTAAATCACAGACATGATTAACCGGGGGGGGGGGGGGGCAGTGTCTTTCCATTAGGGCGACAGCAGCATCAGGGCTCGAACACTTCATCCTACAGGTTCATGTAAACTGTATATTTTTGGGCCTAAGTTCTCAGTGTGCTCTGAAAAGATGACCTCATCACATGTTGGTCACACATCCCATAAAGGATTTAAACTGTGACTTTGAAGAGCTCATCATCTCATCTCCGCCCCCCCCCCCCCACACACACACACACACACACCCCCCCACTCCATGCTGCTGCATACAGCCACTTCATTACAGGGGAATAACTGTACACACACACACACACACACACACACACACACACCCCCCCCCAGAGGCTCCAGCTGTTAATACCTCATCACTGCCTCCATCGAGCGTCTAATCTGTGATCAATAACCCCCCAAAACCCCTCACTGCTCCTGACACACACACATACACACACACACACACGCACGCACACACACACACACACACACACACACGCACACACACACACACACACACACACACACACACGCACACACACACACGCGCAAGGAGGGGGGCTTCATGCAATCTCTGCAGGTCAAAATAAAATCTGCAGAAGTAGTTTTAGTCACGATGCATCGCTTCATATCTGAGGCTGGAGCGGGGGAGGGAAACACACACACACACGTCAGGAATTTAATTTGGGGAGGGGGCTTTTTGTTCATGCATTATACACTGAACAAAAATATAAACGCAACACTTTTGTTGTTGCTCCCATGTTTCATGAGATGAACTCAAAGATCTAAAACATTTTCTAAATACACAAAATAACCATTTATCTCAAATGTTGTTCACAAATCTGAAAGAATGTGTGACAGTGAGCACTTCTTCCTTTGCCGAGACAATCCATCCCACCTCTCAGGTGTGGCATATCAAGATGCTGATTAGACAGCATGATTATTGCACAGGTGTGTCTTAGGCTGGCCAGCATAAAAGGCCACTCTGAAAGGTGCAGTTTTATCGCACAGCACAATGCCACAGATGTCGCACGTTTTGAGGGAGCGTGCAATTGGCATGCTGACAGCAGGAATGTCCACCAGAGCTGTTGCCCGTGAATTGAATGTTCATCTCTCTACCATAAGCCGCCTCCAAAGGCGTTTCAGAGGATTTGGCAGTACATCCAACCGGCCTCACAACCGCAGACCATGTGTAACCACACCAGGACCTCCACATCCAGCATGTTCACCTCCAAGATGGTCTGAGACCAGCCACTCGGACAGCTGCTGCAACAATCGCTTTGCATAACCAAAGACTTTCTGCACAAACTGTCAGAAACCGTCTCAGGGAAGCTCCTCTGCATGCTCGTCATCCTCATCGGGGTCTCCACCTGACTCCGGTTCGTCATCGTAACCGTCTTGAGTGGGCAAATGCTCACATTCGATGGCGTCTGGCACGTTGGAGAGGTGTTCTCTTCACGGATGAATCCCGGTGTTCACTGTTCAGGGCAGATGGCAGACAGCGTGTGTGGCGTCGTGTGGGTGAGCGGTTTTCTGATGTCAATGTTGTGAATCGAGTGGCCCATGGTGGTGGTGGGGTTATGGTATGGGCAGGCGTATGTTATGGACGACGAACACAGGTGCATTTTATTGATGGCATTGTGAATGCACAGAGATACCGTGAGGAGATCCTGAGGCCCATTGTTGTGCCATTCATCCACGACCATCACCTCATGTTGCAGCATGATAATGCACGGCCCCATGTTGCGAGGATCTGTACACAATGCCTGGAGGCTGAAAACACCCCAGTTCTTGCATGGCCAGCATACTCACCGGACATGTCACCCATTGAGCATGTTTGGGATGCTCTGGATCGGCGTATACGACAGCGTGTTCCAGCTCCTGCCAACATCCAGCAGCTTGGCAGCCATTGAAGAGGAGTGGACCAACATTCCACAGGCCACAATCAACAACCTGATCAACTCTATGCGAAGGAGACGTGTTGAACTGCGTGAGGCGAATACTGACTGGTTTTCAAACCCCCCCAATAAAGCTAAACTGCACGTTTCAGAGTGGCCTTTTATTGTGGCCAGCCTAAGGCACACCTGTGCAATAGCCATGCTGTCTAATCAGCATCTTGATATGCCACGCCTGTGAGGTGGGATGGATTCTCTCGCAAAGGAGAAGTGCTCACTATCACAGATTGTTTCAGATTTGTGAACAGTATTTATGCAAAAGACACGGAAAATGATGTATTCATTTGGGGGGGGGGCTTGTGGTTCATTGCTCGACGGTATTATATTTTAAAAAGTGGTTTCATCGTGCCATACGTACAGAACGAGAGCCTTGTATTCTGAAAAGACACTGAATGCTGGTTTTATGAACAGACTCGTGCTTGGAGACCTTCACCCTCGGGGGGGGGGGGATTCATGCAATCTCTGCAGGTCAATATTAAATCTGCAGATGTAGTTGTAGTGGCATGGCTTCACGTCAGAGAGAAGAGCGACGGAGGAGACGTGTTTCTATCTGGGAGAAAGCCAGGATGCGTTCGGGCGATAGACGCCTGCAGCGTTTTGTCAGACGCTCACTGGGAGACCGGTTCAGCTGCTGCAGGGAGCCAGGACACTCACCGGGTCGCTGAGGGTGAGAGCACTGACACGCATCAGCGTGCTGGAAATATGTTTCATAATTAAGAAAACAAGCGTGGTGAAAATAAGAAATCATAATTGTAATGTTTTATTCCAACAACAAGAAATATCCCAAATAAATGACAATATTTGTAATGTGTGTTAAAGCATGGATACGAGATAACACACTCGATCAGAGGAACTGAAGATGCATCTCCACACCAGAGGCGTCTGAGCGAGGCACGGCGAGTACAGAAACACACGTCCCTGAAACAGAAAGACCCCGTGCTGAAGGAACTGAAGCTCCGAGACGTCCCTGGAACAGAAAGACCGCGTGCTGAAGGAACTGAAGCTCCGAGACGTCCCTGGAACAGAAAGACCGCGTGCTGAAGGAACTGAAGCTCCGAGACGTCCCTGAAACAGAAAGACCGCGTGCTGAAGGAACTGAAGCTCCGAGACGTCCCTAAACAGAAAGACCGCGTGCTGAAGGAACTGAAGCTCCGAGACGTCCCTAAACAGAAAGACCGCGTGCTGAAGGAACTGAAGCTCCGAGACGTCCCTAAACAGAAAGACCGTGTGCTGAAGGAACTGAAGCTCCGAGACGTCCCTGAACAGAAAGACCGCGTGCTGAAGGAACTGAAGCTCCGAGACGTCCCTGAACAGAAAGACCGCGTGCTGAAGGAACTGAAGCTCCGAGACGTCCCTGAACAGAAAGACCGCGTGCTGAAGGAACTGAAGCTCCGAGACGTCCCTGGAACAGAAAGACCGCGTGCTGAAGGAACTGAAGCTCCGAGACGTCCCTGGAACAGAAAGACCGTGTGCTGAAGGAACTGAAGCTCCGAGACGTCCCTGAAACAGAAAGACCGCGTGCTGAAGGAACTGAAGCTCCGAGACGTCCCTGAAACAGAAAGACCGCGTGCTGAAGGAACTGAAGCTCCGAGACGTCCCTAAACAGAAAGACCGCGTGCTGAAGGAACTGAAGCTCCGAGACGTCCCTGGAACAGAAAGACCGTGTGCTGAAGGAACTGAAGCTCCGAGACGTCCCTGAAACAGAAAGACCGCGTGCTGAAGGAACTGAAGCTCCGAGACGTCCCTGAAACAGAAAGACCGCGTGCTGAAGGAACTGAAGCTCCGAGACGTCCCTAAACAGAAAGACCGCGTACTGAAGGAACTGAAGCTCCGAGACGTCCCTGGAACAGAAAGACCGCGTGCTGAAGGAACTGAAGCTCCGAGACGTTCCTGGAACAGAAAGACCGCGTGCTGAAGGAACTGAAGCTCCGAGACGTCCCTGGAACAGAAAGACCGCGTGCTGAAGGAACTGAAGCTCCGAGACGTCCCTGAAACAGAAAGACCGCGCGCTGAAGGAACTGAAGCTCCGAGACGTCCCTGGAACAGAAAGACCGCGTGCTGAAGGAACTGAAGCTCCGAGACGTCCCTGAAACAGAAAGACCGCGTGCTGAAGGAACTGAAGCTCCGAGACGTCCCTGGAACAGAAAGACTGCGTGCTGAAGGAACTGGAGCTCCGAGACGTCCTTGGAACAGAAAGACCGCGTGCTGAAGGAACTGGAGCTCCGAGACGTCCCTGAAACAGAAAGACCGCGTGCTGAAGGAACTGAAGCTCCGAGACGTCCCTGAAACAGAAAGACCGCGTGCTGAAGGAACTGGAGCTCCGAGACGTCCCTGAAACAGAAAGACCGCGTGCTGAAGGAACTGGAGCTCCGAGACGTCCCTGAAACAGAAAGACCGCGTGCTGAAGGAACTGGAGCTCCGAGACGTCCCTGAAACAGAAAGACCGCGTGCTGAAGGAACTGAAGCTCCGAGACGTCCCTGAAACAGAAAGACCGCGTGCTGAAGGAACTGAAGCTCCGAGACGTCCCTGGAACAGAAAGACCGCGCGCTGAAGGAACTGAAGCTCCGAGACGTCCCTGGAACAGAAAGACCGCGTGCTGAAGGAACTGAAGCTCCGAGACGTCCCTAAACAAAAAGACCGCGTGCTGAAGGAACTGAAGCTCCGAGACGTCCCTAAACAAAAAGACCGCGTGCTGAAGGAACTGAAGCTCCGAGACGTCCCTAAACAGAAAGACCGCGTGCTGAAGGAACTGAAGCTCCGAGACGTCCCTGAAACAGAAAGACCGCGCGCTGAAGGAACTGAAGCTCCGAGACGTCCCTGAAACAGAAAGACCGCGTGCTGAAGGAACTGAAGCTCCGAGACGTCCCTGGAACAGAAAGACCGCGTGCTGAAGGAACTGAAGCTCCGAGACGTCCCTGAACAGAAAGACCGCGTGCTGAAGGAACTGAAGCTCCGAGACGTCCCTGAAACAGAAAGACCGCGTGCTGAAGGAACTGAAGCTCCGAGACGTCCCTGGAACAGAAAGACCGCGCGCTGAAGGAACTGAAGCTCCGAGACGTCCCTGAAACAGAAAGACCGCGCGCTGAAGGAACTGAAGCTCCGAGACGTCCCTGGAACAGAAAGACCGCGTGCTGAAGGAACTGAAGCTCCGAGACGTCCCTGGAACAGAAAGACCGCGTGCTGAAGGAACTGAAGCTCCGAGACGTCCCTAAACAAAAAGACCGCGTGCTGAAGGAACTGAAGCTCCGAGACGTCCCTGAACAGAAAGACCGCGTGCTGAAGGAACTGAAGCTCCGAGACGTCCCTAAACAAAAAGACCGTGTGCTGAAGGAACTGAAGCTCCGAGACGTCCCTGAACAGAAAGACCACGTGCTGAAGGAACTGAAGCTCCGAGACGTCCCTGGAACAGAAAGACCGCGTGCTGAAGGAACTGAAGCTCCGAGACGTCCCTGGAACAGAAAGACCGCGTGCTGAAGGAACTGAAGCTCCGAGACGTCCCTGAAACAGAAAGACCGCGTGCTGAAGGAACTGAAGCTCCGAGACGTCCCTGGAACAGAAAGACTGCGTGCTGAAGGAACTGGAGCTCCGAGACGTCCTTGGAACAGAAAGACCGCGTGCTGAAGGAACTGGAGCTCCGAGACGTCCCTGAAACAGAAAGACCGCGTGCTGAAGGAACTGAAGCTCCGAGACGTCCCTGAAACAGAAAGACCGCGCGCTGAAGGAACTGAAGCTCCGAGACGTCCCTGAAACAGAAAGACCGCGTGCTGAAGGAACTGAAGCTCCGAGACGTCCCTGGAACAGAAAGACCGCGTGCTGAAGGAACTGAAGCTCCGAGACGTCCCTAAACAAAAAGACCGCGTGCTGAAGGAACTGAAGCTCCGAGACGTCCCTGAACAGAAAGACCGCGTGCTGAAGGAACTGAAGCTCCGAGACGTCCCTGAAACAGAAAGACCGCGTGCTGAAGGAACTGAAGCTCCGAGACGTCCCTGAAACAGAAAGACCGCGCGCTGAAGGAACTGGAGCTCCGAGACGTCCCTGAAACAGAAAGACCGTGTGCTGAAGGAACTGAAGCTCCGAGACGTTCCTGAACAGAAAGACCGCGCGCTGAAGGAACTGAAGCTCCGAGACGTCCCTGAAACAGAAAGACCGCGTGCTGAAGGAACTGAAGCTCCGAGACGTCCCTGAAACAGAAAGACCGTGTGCTGAAGGAACTGAAGCTCCGAGACGTCCCTAAACAGAAAGACCGCGTGCTGAAGGAACTGAAGCTCCGAGACGTCCCTGGAACAGAAAGACCGCGTGCTGAAGGAACTGAAGCTCCGAGACGTCCCTGGAACAGAAAGACCGCGTGCTGAAGGAACTGAAGCTCCGAGACGTCCCTAAACAGAAAGACCGCGTGCTGAAGGAACTGAAGCTCCGAGACGTCCCTAAACAGAAAGACCGTGTGCTGAAGGAACTGAAGCTCCGAGACGTCCCTGAAACAGAAAGACCGCGCGCTGAAGGAACTGAAGCTCCGAGACGTCCCTGAAACAGAAAGACCGCGTGCTGAAGGAACTGAAGCTCCGAGACGTCCCTGGAACAGAAAGACCGCGCGCTGAAGGAACTGAAGCTCCGAGACGTCCCTGGAACAGAAAGACCGCGTGCTGAAGGAGCTGAAGCTCCGAGACGTCCCTGGAACAGAAAGACCGCGTGCTGAAGGAACTGAAGCTCCGAGACGTCCCTGGAACAGAAAGACCGCGTGCTGAAGGAACTGGAGCTCCGAGACGTCCCTGGAACAGAAAGACCGCGTGCTGAAGGAACTGGAGCTCCGAGACGTCCTTGGAACAAAAAGACCGCGTGCTGAAGGAACTGAAGCTCCGAGACGTCCTTGGAACAGAAAGACCGCGTGCTGAAGGAACTGAAGCTCCGAGACGTCCCTGGAACAGAAAGACCGCGTGCTGAAGGAACTGAAGCTCCGAGACGTCCCTGGAACAGAAAGACCGCGTGCTGAAGGAACTGAAGCTCCGAGACGTCCCTGAAACAGAAAGACCGCGTGCTGAAGGAACTGAAGCTCCGAGACGTCCCTGGAACAGAAAGACCGCGTGCTGAAGGAACTGAAGCTCCGAGACGTCCCTAAACAGAAAGACCGCGTGCTGAAGGAACTGGAGCTCCGAGACGTCCCTGAAACAGAAAGACCGCGCGCTGAAGGAACTGAAGCTCCGAGACGTCCCTGAACAGAAAGACCGCGTGCTGAAGGAACTGGAGCTTGGTGGCGCTGTGGAAGAAGAGGAATCTGCATCTGCTGAAACGTTACGATGTGAAACATCACAGGTCATGTGACATCAGAACATCAGAGACGTGCTGAGCTGCATCCAGATACACGCTTTGCTCCAAAAGACGACCAGGTCTTTGACGTGAATCTGAAGCTTCGAGGCGTCATAACAAACGGGATGTGTGTTTGAAAAGTGAACGTTATGAAACCTGAGCACGAGGCTGAACAGAGCATCGCGTCCAAGATGGAGAGAGACGTGTGTGTGGGTGTGTGTGTGTGTGGGTGTGTGTGTGTGTGTGTGTGTGTAGGTGGGTGTGTGTGTGTGTGTGTGTAGGTGGGTGTGTGTGTGTGTGTGCGTGGGTGTGTGTGTGTGTGTGTGTGTGTGTGTGTGTGTGTGTGGGTGTGTGTGTAGGTGGGTGTGTGTGTGTGTGTGTGTGTGTGTAGGTGGGTGGTGTGTGTGTGTGTGTGTGTGTGTGTGTGTGTGTGTGTGTGTGTGTGTGTGTGTGTGTGTGTGTGTGTGTGTGTGTGTGTGGGTGGGTGGGTGGGTGGGTGGGTGGGTGTGTGTGTGTGTGTGTGTGTGTGTGTGTGTGTGTGTGTGTGTGGGTGTGTGTGTGTGACACACACACACACCCACACACACACACACACACACACACAGACACACCTCGTGGTCGCCGGGGAGCGAAAATGAAATTCTCCAGGTCGCTATTTCTGCAGCAAATTCAATTACTGCAGCTCTTGTAGAGGAAGATTGAAGGAGCTGATGTCTGCAGACAGGAGGGGGGGGGGGGGTCACCTGCACAGAAACAATAAGCCCGATGTGGACAGGTGAGCGTGTGTGTGTGTGTGTGTGTGTGTGTGTGTGTGTGTGTGTGTGCGTGTGTGTGTGTGTGGGTGTGGGTCAGGGTTTAGGAAAGTGCTCTCACATTATCTCCCCGATATAAAGTGAGAGGACATTATGCTGTGATTTACAAACTGCTGTCAATACACATCCTGCAGAGGACCCTGAACGCACCGCTGATGGAGAGGAGCACAGACAGGCAGGATATTAACCTCTCTCTCACACACACACACACACACACACACACACACACACACACACACACACACACACACACACACACACACACACACACACACACACACACACACACACACACACCTGTGGGGAGAGGCGACTCCTTCAGACCAGACAACACGTGAAACAGATAAATAGCAAATAAAATATAAAAGTTCTGTTTTTTTATCTTTTTATTCGTTTGTTTTTCTCTGGTTTAAATTACTTTTTTGTGAGAAGCCTTCTGTGTGTGTGTGTGTGTGTGTGTGTGTGTGTGTGTGTGTGTGTGTGTGTGTGTCTCTATGTGTGTGTGTGTGTCTGTGTGTGGGTGTGTGTGTGTGTCTGTGTGTGTGTGTGTGTGTGTGTGTGTGTGTGTGTGTGTCTCTATGTGTGTGTCTGTGTGTGTGTGTGTGTGTGTGTGTGTGTGTGTGTGTGTGTGTGTGTGTGTCTGTGTGTGTGTGTGTGTGTCTGTGTGTGTGTGTGTCTGTGTGTGTGCCAGAGTTCCCGTTACAATATTGTTTCGCCGGTCAAAATGTCCGTTAAAGTTTAAATCTTCCGGTCAAAGGTCTTCTTTGTTATTTATGGAGCTTTAAAACAAATGGATTTGATTCGATATGAAACAAACTAATTATAGATTAACTACATTATTCAAAAGCGTTCAGTAACTTACAACAACACGGGAATAATACACGGAGCGCTCTCCCCTGACAGCCCGCCAGTCTCATGCAGCTCGCGGGTCAGTAATGAGGGACCCGGCAGTGAGACTAAACATATCTATAACTAGTTACGGTGGTTTGAGAGGTCATTGACACAGCTCCGTGTGATATTCTAACCTGCAGTGTGTTGTTCTGTGATCACAGAGCTGCGTGTCGACTCGGCAGCAGCAGCTGATCTCTCTCTCCCGTCAGACCAGACTCGCGTTTATGTCCATATCGATCAGATGCAGCTAGTTCTAGCTAATGATAAACTACCTGCTTATTAAAAGACACCTAAACAATAAGCGTCGCTATGCAACCGGATGAGGCCGCAAAGTATAGCGCAGCATTATGCATGTGTTTACATGCCCACCGGAACCCCCAGGCATTACCAACAGATCAACGCACAATCAACCCATCCAGGACATCTCTCTCTCCACATTACGTGATGGACATTAGAAAGGACTATTCTTGTCCGTCACATAAGTGGCGCAAGTTGCGCAACTGATGTGGTATTGCGCTAAACGGAAATTATTTTGAACGGACACTTAGATTTAGATTTGCCGGTCTTGAGCATATTTTACCGGTCGTAGTCCGGTAATTACCGGCTAACGGGAACTCTGGTGTGGGTGTGTGTGTGTGTGTGTGTGTGTGTGTGTGTGTGTGTGTGTGTGTGTGTGTGTGTGTGTGTGTGTGTGTGTGTGTGTGTGTGTGTGTGTGTGTGTGTGTGTGTGTGTGTGAGGAAAGTGCAGTTTATTATTATTTTCTTAATACATTTAAATACACATCTTATTTTATTATTTTTCAATAGAATAAAACATTAACTACAAAATGCCTAATTTAATTTATAATTTCTGTTCCTAATATTAAAATAGATTCGTAGGGTTTCATTAGAATTTATGACGCGTTGTAATTGTTTTTATTATTGGGAAACGCTGATTGTGTCTTTTTTAAATTGTTAAAAATCCAAACCTAATTTAGGAACAGCTTTGCAGTAAAGATCAAATATTTCCCGCTCAGTTTCCAGATGTTTCCGTGCTCTCCTGTGAGTGTGTGTGTGTGTGTGTGTGTGTGTCTGTGTGTGTGTCTGTGTGTGTCTCTATGTGTGTGTGTGTGTCTGTGTGTGTGTGTGTGTGTGTGTGTGTGTGTGTGTGTGTGTGTGTGTGTCGCTCTGTGTGTGTGTGTGTGTGTGTGTGTGTGTGTGTCTGTGTGTG
>NW_027262117.1:0-23252 GCF_902827115.2 Pseudochaenichthys georgianus | reverse complement strand
GATAACAAGCTTTACACACAGAGAGGTACAAAGTTTCATAACAACAAATGTAAAAAGCAGAGACAAATCTATACATTTCCTATCAGTGCAATTGGAAAATCTTTAAAATGTAGAGATAATGATGACATAACAGCTGCACATGAGTGGATATACAATATATACGTGTGTGTGTGTGTGTGTGTGTGTGTGTGTGTGTGTGTGTGTGTGTGTGTGTGTGTGTGTGTGTGTGTGTGTGTGTGTGTGTGTGTGTGTGTGTGTGTGTGTGTGTGTGTGTGTGTGTGTGTGTGTGTGTGTGTGTGTGTGTGTGTGTGTGTGTGTGTGTGTGTGTGTGTGTGTGTGTGTGTGTGTGTGTGTGTGTGTGTGTGTGTGTTCAGATCTGAGTGTTGTACAGCCAAACACTGCAGGGCTTAGTTGAGGAACACAACACACACTGGGCTGTTTAGACTGCCGTGTGTGTGTATGGCAAGCTCAAAGAGGAGGCTACATTTAGACAAGTGCCACAAAAACAGAGCTATGATCCTAATGTTTTGACATAAATATGACTACATTACTATTATTAGTCCCAACAAGGGAACCAGTCATGCAAGTGTACCGTTGACAATATAACTCCATATTCATTATTTACATGTTGAGGCCAGAGGTGGGAGAAGTACTCAGATCTTGTACTTGAGTAAAAATAGAAGTACCAGAGTGTAAGAATACTCTGTTACAGTAAAAGTCCTGCATTCAAAATGTTACACAAGTAAAAGTAGAAAAGTATTAGCATCAGAATATACTTAAAGTACCAAAAGTATAGCAGTAGTCATTCTGCAGATTGTTTTTGTTTTGATTAGAATTATTGATGCATTAAAGCTTGTGAATTTACTCCAGGTGTAACTTTTAAGTGTTGGTTATATTCATTCATCCAAATCTGCACAGTAACTAAAGGTATTATATAAATGTAGTGGGGTAAAAGTACACTCAACACCTCTGAATTGCAGTAAAGTAGAAGTAAAAAGTTGCAGAAAATGGAAATACTGAAGTACCTCAAAATTGGCCTTAACTACAGTACTTGAGTACATGTACTTTACACCACTGATGAAAGGTGCGTAACTCCTCTTTAAAGTTAATCTTCAGTATTGTATTTCACCGAGAAAAGTCTAGAACAATATAACTGTCACTTCATGTCCATTATTTACATGGTAAGGCCCCTTTAAATCTTCTTGCACATAATTGCTACGCAGCTAAAGGCCGGCGGGATGCAGCAAAATCATGAATGGATGTAAAACACAGCTATGTTAATAGATGTGGAAAAATGACGTTGCATTTGATATATAAATGTATTAATAGAACTGTATTTTTAACCAGTCAGTCTAACACAGGGATTTTTAACCCGCTATTATTGGAAACATGCAACAGAAGCGCCTCGCCCCCTCTGCGTTGGTTACGTCAAGCTAAAAAGAATATAACCGGAAGTGGAGCGAATCTGCCTTCAAAATAAAAGTTTGGTTGTAAACTCAGTGACGTTTTGAATGGGGGTTTTTGACCGCCGCTTTTATTTTGAAAATCCAAACTGATAGTGGTTTGTTATTAATGGAAACAACCTTGACAACAGCGCTTTTTTCTCCTTTCTCTACAAGCACCTCAAACTAGCCTAAACTGGATGGCCAAAGGCGCATCAACAGCGGCAACACCTAAACACACACCAAAACAGTGGCTGAAAATCAAAACCCATATGTTTTAACAAAAAATATTGTCAATTTTATTCATAAACCTTGTGTTTGAGTGACTGGGCGCTGACATGGGGATGACTAGGCCCACCAATCACACATAAACGCTGGATAATATGGTCCTAGATTCAACCTCTTACCTCTTCTTCACGTTCATTCTTGAAGCACAGACATGCTGCTCGTTTCTTGAAACCATCGCCATCGTATGTCCTGGTCTGGTTCGGTTTCAGCTTCATTGTGGATGAAAAACCGGTGGAAAAAAACACTGAAAAGGGTCCAGAGAGTTCAACAGCAGAGCCGCCGCATCGCTGCTGGTTTCTGCATCCGTGGTTTAAAGAGGAGGAGGAGGAGGAGGAGGAGGAGGAGGAGGGTGTTTGGAGAGATCCCAAGGTACCACTATTGTGGATTTTGGTTTTACGCATGAAAACAGAAGGATGGATAAAAAGTCAAGGCTCCAGCTGCTGCTTGTGATTTGCAGTCTGCAGTGAGTGTGTCCTGCAGGAAGAGATCTTATGTAGACTACAGCCTACACAGCACACCCTCCTCTGGATCCATTTGCGCATGGCCGCTGACTCAGTACAATGAACAGGCAGACTGGAGTTTCACATGCACTGATCACTCCTCTGAGGCAGCGGTGAGCTCATTGGTTGGTTTAGCATCAGTGGGCGGGGCTACACTTCTGGTTCAAAACAGTGGTAATAAACAAATGCGTAATTTCTTATTCTGAACTCCACCAGACTGCTGCTGCAGATCATGGGACTTTTTTACTAAGAAGACTTGGTAAATTATTACACACAGAGGAGGGCGGGGTACTCAGAGTGTAGGAAAACTCTGTTGTCACATGTACTTTTAACATATCTTGCTTTCTAGCACAGCAAAACATAAACACTGTAAATACTGAAATACTGACTGAAAATGACCATACATGTGAAATGACACAGATGACATGTTATGGCCTACAAATTGGCAAGGGTGGGTAGAAGTATTTAGATCTTGTAATTAAGTAAAAAAGTAGAAGTACCAGAGTGTAATACTATGTGACAAGTAAACGTTCTACACTCAAGTAAAAGTAGGAAAGCATCAAAATATACTCAAAGTACTAAAAGTAAAACAGAAATGTGTTGAACATATAGTCACTACTCTCCACAGACTCACAGAGAAAATGTAGATGAGCTGACAACAGTAAATACATTTTCTCAATAATTGTGTAAAGACAAAAAGGGCACAGGTACGTTTATTATTTGAGGCATAGGCTCAGCTTAGAAATTAAATTAAAGACTACCAAATAAATACCAGCCCTGTTGTAGGCTCATGTATTGGTCAACATACAGTCAGCCAGTGACTTTTTTATTGCACCAAATGGATGTCTTTGTACAAGTTCCACTTGTTCCAAACACAGATAATGGTACAATCTGTCTCGCTTTATTTGCTAAAGGAATCTATGGTGTTATATAAAGATTAAATGCTGTATAAAGTGAGCACTCAAATGTAACCTGTAGCACCTCCTGGATTCCAGTCATTGTGTCTTGTTGAGTTTCTGATCAAATTGCACACAATATCAAAAACGATGTGTTCAAAAGTTCAATCCGGCATTTTTGGGAATGTCAGCAACTCCCATGTTTCATGGAATCATACATGGCATTTACACAATCACCTAATCATGTTGAAAGTCTAATGAATAATATGCTTAAGTCGTGTGTTGTAACTAACCAGGGGTCAGAGGTCACCGTGTTGCAATGCATCCGCTTTAGGGGGAGTTGTCACTGTGAACAAGCACCGCTCCTAACTTCTCCCCCTGATCAAACACATCTGACTAACGTCTGTCTCTACTCGTACAGTATCTGACGGCGCTCCCGTGCTGTCGCTGGTTTCACTTCAAACCATAAAGTATATGAACGATGCCTTGCCTTCCCTCCGTAACTACAACACAGCTGGGGACTGCATCGTGAGCGGCTGTAACTCATTAACACATGTACTGCTTCAGTGATGCGCTCAATTCATGGTGTTAGATACAGATACTCACCCCACAGTGCATGTCAATCAATCAATCAAGCAATCAAGCATGTGTGAATGATATTGCCCCAATACCCTCAGCTAATCTGTGAGGATGATCAGTGTTGTAACTCCACAGATAACAGATGAGTGACACTGTTAAGGTGGCGAGACAGTGCTCTTGTTTGTGGAGATAATCAAGAGGTATTAGTAAAGTGATTTTTGCATTATATTACATGTTAGACGCTTTTATCCAAAGCGACTTACACACTCAATACTGTGGACAATCCCCACAGAGCAATTTGAAGTGAAGTGTCTTCAGGGACACAACGTCATGCTGACTGCAGTGGGGTTTGAACCTGTGCCCCCCTGATCCCAACACCAACGCACTACGCCACACGCCTCCCAATTACCTTCTTTCTTAAACTTTTATCATAACATGTGCACATCGAGGTGATCTTCTGCACTCACCTCGAGACGCCAGAAGCCCATGTAACGATTCTATTTGCCGACTTCTCATCGGCTTTCAACACCATTAAGCCAAGTATTTCAGCAAATACTTTAACTGAAGAATTCTCACTTGAACCTGGTCTGATCTCCTGGATCGTTGACTTCCTCAGCTGGAGAACTCAGCAGGTCAAAATAGGCATGGCCCTTTCTGACACAATACCTACCTGGATAGGCTCACCCCGGGGATGTGTCTTGTCCTCTCTTTTATTTATTTTATACACCAACTCCTGCATCAGCACTTTTCCCAACAGGCACTTTATTAAGTGTGCAGAAGATACGGCCCTGGTCAGCCTCCTCTTTGATGAGGAAGAGGAGCATGGGCCAGTCCTTGACTTCTTTATTAACTGGTGTGAGAAGTCAAACCGGCTTCTAAACACCTCAAAAACAAAGGAGATGGAAATTGATTTTAGAATAGCACAATCGCCCAACCCTACTCTTTTAAATAGCGAGCCCATTGTGTCACTGAGTACACATGTCTTGGTGTCGTGCTTGACCACAAGCTCACGTGGGATGTTTGGACTGAGAAAATAAAAGCTAAGTCTCAACAAAGAATGTTTTTTTTACGTAAATTATTGTCTTTTAAAGGTGGGGTAGGTAAGTTTCAGAAACCGGCTCGAGATACACTTTTTGTTATATTCCATGGAATGCTCTGAACATCCCGATAGCAATGAATATCTGAAGTGCTTTGACAACAAATCCATAACAAAATGTAATCTGTAGAAGCCGTAATACTGTAAAAAGTACAACGGCTAAACGGATCGGATGGCCTACCTGCCTGTCAGCCTTCCATCGGGGCACAAACTTATCTCGTGCCCTCATTGGTCATGTGCGCGTTCGTGTGTGTTGGAGGCGGGGCTCTGTGAGGAAGTGGCAGATTTTCTCCGGTTGTGTATTTTCAAATTCTAGCGATCTCGAGCCGGTTTCTCAAACTTACCCACCCCACCTTTAATGTCGGCAACAGAATGGTGAAGATGTTTTATTATGCTTTTATCGAAAGTGTGCTCTGCTTCTGCATTATATGCTGGTTCGGCAACGCAACTGAGGCACAGAAAAAGTCCGTCAGGAGGGCCGTAACATTGTCCAGTAAATTGACATGTGCTAATATAGAATGCTTATACAAGGACAGAGTTTTGAAATTGGCACACAATATTGTGAGTGACCTGAGGCACCCTCTTGCCTCTTACTTTGAACTGTTGCCACCCGGGCGGAGATATCGTCCCCCTCTGTTCAAAAAGAACAGATCTCGCCTGTCTTTCGACCCACAAGCCATCAAACTCCTGAATACATGATGACTCGGACGCACTGTTGACCCAGCTGGTCTGGCCCTGTCCCCCCTATTTCGCAAGTGAGGGCCGATACAGTAGGCCCCTTGTCATGTCTGCCGATATCTGGTTTCCTTATGTCTGTTTTAATCTGTGTCCATGTTGTTGTCAGTGATGTATTGTCTTATCTTTTTAAATGCCTTTGTGATCTGCTGCAACCCATTTTCCCCTCGGGGACAAATAAAACGAATACATATAACTCGTTTGAATCATATGTATGACTTTCCCTGAGGTGGTTATTTTTTTGGTTTGGTTTGTTTTTCATTTATTTGTTGGATTTAGACAAATATAAAGCGCATAAATATTTTTAATGTGTGATTGTTTTTGTATTATTTGACTTTAACTTTATATTTATTTGTTGTTCCTCTATTTTATTTTATCTTCACTATATATGTAAAGCGTCTTTGAGCACCTGTAAAAGCGCTAACAAATTAAATCTATTATTATTATTATTATAAATAGCATGAAAATATAACTAAAAATACATCAAATAGTAGATAAGAACACATACCTACAAACGAAACATCCACATGATGTGAAATTGAATAAGGAATACAAAAGAGGATGATGATAGTGATTGAATACATCTGAATATACGAGTGATTCTGAGGGTTAGCATTGTTTCAGGATCGTAGTGTATATCAGTGGTAGTAGTAGAACCTTTATTCATCCAGGAAAATCAATTAAGAACAAATTCTTATTTTCAATGATGACCTGGGGGCAAAGGCTTCCTGGGGGGGATGGGTTTGGGCGACTCCGGGCGCTACAGAACCCAGAACACAAACACAACGAGCAAAGATGACAGCCATAGCAGTTAAACATATAACAACTCTAAAACAATATTGCTGTGGTTCAATCAGTCATTACAATCGGCATCAGGCAGAGCAGCTACATGTGTGTACCAGGGTGTACGGTTTTAAGGGGATAGAAACATGTTAGACAATTTATTTATATCATTATAAAGTCATTCATACTGGACTTAAATTAGAATCTTGCTTCCAAATATTACAACAGTTGCCCCGTCGTCGAATCATCTCGGTATTACTCACCTCGGAGGGAAATAAATCTTTCTGTCATGGTGCTACTTGAAGGGGTTTATCATTTGCTTTCATAGCATGGAAATTAATAGGTCCTCTTTTAGACAAGGTGTGAGGAGAAGAAGAATCCGGTTTCTCCTGGCTCACGTCCGGACAGATGGAAGAAATATATAGACAGACGTGAAGGGATTCATTGGGAGCGTCAGAAACACAAATAAACAATACAACTTTTATACCTGGAGACTAATCTGTCAACTTTGAGCTGTAAGGGAACATCAGAGCCACAAAATCTCCCTCTAACTCAAAAGACAAACGTCCCGGTTAACACGAGGCATCATACCCTGCTAAATCTAGCAAATAGCATCCATCAGGCTAATTTTAGAGCGTGCCATCTGTTTCCCTGTAATGTCGCCGTTATTAGACACTTCAGCTTTAAAATGAAGCTTTAGTAAACTCAGCCTTGCTTTATGCACATGACCATGACAAACACAAATAGGACAGGTGCTCAGAGGGAGGCGAATGTTCTCATGGGATGGAATTCGTCCAATGATGAAGTGAGCTCCTGACAGTTAGCCAAGGCTGCTCAGATGGATGTGAGCTGCTGTCACCGTGGAATAAAGAGCCTCTGACGTCTCTGCTAATGGATCATCAACGAAGAGCTCTTTGTTCCTCGCTGTACACAGCTCCAGTTTGGGCATCGGCCTGTCATCAGATTTCATTTTTAGTTGCTGCTGTAGTGGAAGTTTAGTACAATTATGTTTGATTAAATACTCCAAATCTCCACCCTCCATTATTGCACTTGCTTCAGTCGCTTGCTACTTTCTAACGGCGGTGAGAGTGGTGCAGTGACGCTATCTATCTTCTATCGATTAGATCTATGATTCGAAAATTATAAAAGTAGGGTAGACATGTGGATATTATCCGACTGAACAAAACGTGTATTTATCTAACAGGTTCGTTTTCCACTGACCTTATTTCGAGCTATTTTCCAAAATCCTATGGAGAAATCCCATTGCTTTTTTGTCGAGGGAAACATGAGTGAAACCGAGCGCAGCTTACTTCCGGGTTTTAGCACTGCCACACTAACGGCCCGTCCACACAGCGGCGTGCGTTGACGCTTCCCCATTCACTTTGAATGGGGTGACGTCACTTTTAGCCGAAATGCATCGTGGGAAGCGACGTGGAGCGTAGCTGGCGTGGCTCGCTGCAAAAGTTGAGCAATGTTCAACTTTTGACGCCTCGGCGAGGCGTCAGCCAATCGAATCATATGCCAGTACAAGCTCTAGCCAATCAAACCGCTGCTTGTGTGTCAGGGGCGGGAGATTCATGTGATTGGTTGTTGGTCGAGTTTCAGACACGCCCGCCGGCAAGCGTCAGCGCACGCCGCTGTGTGGACGGGCCGTAAGTTGATGCGATTTGATTGGATTGTGAGGCAAGGGAAGCCAGCCGCCTCTGGCTTCCCTTGGCATGGCCCTGACCAATCACAGGTTGGCAGGGGCATGACGTGAGCCTTGTCTGATTGGTCAATCCCTTCATTTCTTTTCACGAAGGGAAGCCAATTTCGGCTGGCCTCCTCTCGCAACAGTGAGTGCAATCTACTGTTTCACCATAACACCTAGAGGGGCGCTGTTTCACTCGACAAAAAAGCAATGGGATTTCTCCATAGGATTTTGGAAAATAGCTCGAAATAAGGTCAGTGGAAAACGAACCTGTTAGATAAATACACGTTTTGTTCAGTCGGATAATATCCACATGTCTACCCTACTTTTATAATTTTCGAATCATAGATCTAATCGATAGAAGATAGATAGCGTCACTGCACCACTCTCACCGCCGTTAGAAAGTAGCAAGCGACTGAAGCAAGTGCAATATGGAGGGTGGAGATTTGGAGTATTTAATCAAACATAATTGTACTAAACTTCCACTACAGCAGCAACTAAAAATGAAATCTGATGACAGGCCGATGCCCAAACTGGAGCTGTGTACAGCGAGGAACAAAGAGCTCTTCGTTGATGATCCATTAGCAGAGACGTCAGAGGCTCTTTATTCCACGGTGACAGCAGCTCACATCCATCTGAGCAGCCTTGGCTAACTGTCAGGAGCTCACTTCATCATTGGACGAATTCCATCCCATGAGAACATTCGCCTCCCTCTGAGCACCTGTCCTATTTGTGTTTGTCATGGTCATGTGCATAAAGCAAGGCTGAGTTTACTAAAGCTTCATTTTAAAGCTGAAGTGTCTAATAACGGCGACATTACAGGGAAACAGATGGCACGCTCTAAAATTAGCCTGATGGATGCTATTTGCTAGATTTAGCAGGGTATGATGCCTCGTGTTAACCGGGACGTTTGTCTTTTGAGTTAGAGGGAGATTTTGTGGCTCTGATGTTCCCTTACAGCTCAAAGTTGACAGATTAGTCTCCAGGTATAAAAGTTGTATTGTTTATTTGTGTTTCTGACGCTCCCAATGAATCCCTTCACGTCTGTCTATATATTTTCTTCCATCTGTCCGGACGTGAGCCAGGAGAAACCGGATTCTTCTTCTCCTCACACCTTGTCTAAAAGAGGACCTATTAATTTCCATGCTATGAAAGCAAATGATAAACCCCTTCAAGTAGCACCATGACAGAAAGATTTATTTCCCTCCGAGGTGAGTAATACCGAGATGATTCGACGACGGGGCAACTGTTGTAATATTTGGAAGCAAGATTCTAATTTAAGTCCAGTATGAATGACTTTATAATGATATAAATAAATTGTCTAACATGTTTCTATCCCCTTAAAACCGTACACCCTGGTACACACATGTAGCTGCTCTGCCTGATGCCGATTGTAATGACTGATTGAACCACAGCAATATTGTTTTTAGAGTTGTTATATGTTTAACTGCTATGGCTGTCATCTTTGCTCGTTTGTTTGTGTTCTGGGTTCTGTAGCGCCCGGAGTCGCCCAAACCCATCCCCCCCAGGAAGCCTTTGCCCCCAGGTCATCATTGAAAATAAGAATTTGTTCTTAATTGATTTTCCTGGATGAATAAAGGTTCTACTACTACCACTGATATACACTACGATCCTGAAACAATGCTAACCCTCAGAATCACTCGTATATTCAGATGTATTCAATCACTATATCATCATCCTCTTTTGTATTCCTTATTCAATTTCACATCATGTGGATGTTTCGTTTGTAGGTATGTGTTCTTATCTACTATTTGATGTATTTTTAGTTATATTTTCATGCTATTTATAATAATAATAATAATAGATTTAATTTGTTAGCGCTTTTACAGGTGCTCAAAGACGCTTTACATATATAGTGAAGATAAAATAAAATAGAGGAACAACAAATAAATATAAAGTTAAAGTCAAATAATACAAAAACAATCACACATTAAAAATATTTATGCGCTTTATATTTGTCTAAATCCAACAAATAAATGAAAAACAAACCAAACCAAAAAAATAACCACCTCAGGGAAAGTCATACATATGATTCAAACGAGTTATATGTATTCGTTTTATTTGTCCCCGAGGGGAAAATGGGTTGCAGCAGATCACAAAGGCATTTAAAAAGATAAGACAATACATCACTGACAACAACATGGACACAGATTAAAACAGACATAAGGAAACCAGATATCGGCAGACATGACAAGGGGCCTACTGTATCGGCCCTCACTTGCTAAATAGGGGGGACAGGGCCAGACCAGCTGGGTCAACAGTGCGTCCGAGTCATCATGTATTCAGGAGTTTGATGGCTTGTGGGTCGAAAGACAGGCGAGATCTGTTCTTTTTGAACAGAGGGGGACGATATCTCCGCCCGGGTGGCAACAGTTCAAAGTAAGAGGCAAGAGGGTGCCTCAGGTCACTCACAATATTGTGTGCCAATTTCAAAACTCTGTCCTTGTATAAGCATTCCTATATTAGCACATGTCAATTTACTGGACATGTTACGGCCCTCCTGACGGACTTTTTCTGTGCCTCAGTTGCGTTGCCGAACCAGCATATAATGCAGAAGCAGAGCACACTTTCGATAAAAGCATAATAAAACATCTTCACCATTCTGTTGCCGACATTAAAGGTGGGGTGGGTAAGTTTGAGAAACCGGCTCGAGATCGCTAGAATTTGAAAATACACAACCGGAGAAAATCTGCCACTTCCTCACAGAGCCCCCGCCTCCAACACACACGAACGCGCACATGACCAATGAGGGCACGAGATAAGTTTGTGCCCCGATGGAAGGCTGACAGGCAGGTAGGCCATCCGATCCGTTTAGCCGTTGTACTTTTTACAGTATTACGGCTTCTACAGATTACATTTTGTTATGGATTTGTTGTCAAAGCACTTCAGATATTCATTGCTATCGGGATGTTCAGAGCATTCCATGGAATATAACAAAAAGTGTATCTCGAGCCGGTTTCTGAAACTTACCTACCCCACCTTTAAAAGACAATAATTTACGTAAAAAAAACATTCTTTGTTGAGACGTAGCTTTTATTTTCTCAGTCCAAACATCCCACGTGAGCTTGTGGGTCAAGCACGACACCAAGACATGTGTACTCAGTGACACAATGGGCTCGCTATTTAAAAGAGTAGGGTTGGGCGATTGTGCTATTCTAAAATCAATTTCCATCTCCTTTGTTTTTGAGGTGTTTAGAAGCCGGTTTGACTTCTCACACCAGTTAATAAAGAAGTCAAGGACTG
Organism: Pseudochaenichthys georgianus; assembly: GCF_902827115.2. Taxonomy (NCBI): domain Eukaryota; kingdom Metazoa; phylum Chordata; class Actinopteri; order Perciformes; family Channichthyidae; genus Pseudochaenichthys; species Pseudochaenichthys georgianus. The sequence goes on along the minus strand of NW_027262117.1, from coordinate 11,979 downwards.
GCCCATGCTCCTCTTCCTCATCAAAGAGGAGGCTGACCAGGGCCGTATCTTCTGCACACTTAATAAAGTGCCTGTTGGGAAAAAGTGCTGATGCAGGAGTTGGTGTATAAAATAAATAAAAGAGAGGACAAGACACATCCCCGGGGTGAGCCTATCCAGGTAGGTATTGGTGTCAGAAAGGGCCATGCCTATTTTGACCTGCTGAGTTCTCCAGCTGAGGAAGTCAACGATCCAGGAGATCAGACCAGGTTCAAGTGAGAATTCTTCAGTTAAAAGTATTTGCTGAAATACTTGGCTTAATGGTGTTGAAAGCCGATGAGAAGTCGGCAAATAGAATCGTTACATGGGCTTCTGGCGTCTCGAGGTGAGTGCATAAGATCACCTCGATGTGCACATGTTATGATAAAAGTTTAAGAAAGAAGGTAATTGGGAGGCGTGTGGCGTAGTGCGTTGGTGTTGGGATCAGGGGGGCACAGGTTCAAACCCCACTGCAGTCAGCATGACGTTGTGTCCCTGAAGACACTTCACTTCAAATTGCTCTGTGGGATTGTCCACAGTATTGAGTGTGTAAGTCCGCTTTGGATAAAGCGTCTAACATGTAATATAATGCAAAAATCACTTTACTAATACCTCTTGATTATCTCCACAAACAAGAGCACTGTCTCGCCACCTTAACAGTGTCACTCATCTGTTATCTGTGGAGTTACAACACTGATCATCCTCACAGATTAGCTGAGGGTATTGGGGCAATATCATTCACACATGCTTGATTGCTTGATTGATTGATTGACATGCACTGTGGGGTGAGTATCTGTATCTAACACCATGAATTGAGCGCATCACTGAAGCAGTACATGTGTTAATGAGTTTACAGCCGCTCACGATGCAGTCCCCAGCTGTGTTGTAGTTACGGAGGGAAGGCAAGGCATCGTTCATATACTTTATGGTTTGAAGTGAAACCAGCGACAGCACGGGAGCGCCGTCAGATACTGTACGAGTAGAGACAGACGTTAGTCAGATGTGTTTGATCAGGGGGAGAAGTTAGGAGCGGTGCTTGTTCACACGTGACAACTCCCCCTAAAGCGGATGCATTGCAACACGGTGACCTCTGACCCCTGGTTAGTTACAACACACGACTTAAGCATATTATTCATTAGACTTTCAACATGATTAGGTGATTGTGTAAATGCCATGTATGATTCCATGAAACATGGGAGTTGCTGACATTCCCAAAAATGCCGGATTGAACTTTTGAACACATCGTTTTTGATATGTGTGCAATTTGATCAGAAACTCAACAAGACACAATGACTGGAATCCAGGAGGTGCTACAGGTTACATTTGAGTGCTCACTTTATACAGCATTTAATCTTTATATAACACCATAGATTCCTTTAGCAAATAAAGCGAGACAGATTGTACCATTATCTGTGTTTGGAACAAGTGGAACTTGTACAAAGACATCCATTTGGTGCAATAAAAAAGTCACTGGCTGACTGTATGTTGACCAATACATGAGCCTACAACAGGGCTGGTATTTATTTGGTAGTCTTTAATTTAATTTCTAAGCTGAGCCTATGCCTCAAATAATAAACGTACCTGTGCCTTTTTGTCTTTACACAATTATTGAGAAAATGTATTTACTGTTGTCAGCTCATCTACATTTTCTCTGTGAGTCTGTGGAGAGTAGTGACTATATGTTCAACACATTTCTGTTTTACTTTTAGTACTTTGAGTATATTTTGATGCTTTCCTACTTTTACTTGAGTGTAGACGTTTACTTGTCACATAGTATTACACTCTGGTACTTCTACTTTTTTACTTAATTACAAGATCTAAATACTTCTACCCACCCTTGCCAATTTGTAGGCCATAACATGTCATCTGTGTCATTTCACATGTATGGTCATTTTCAGTCAGTTTTCAGTATTTACAGTGTTTATGTTTTGCTGTGCTAGAAAGCAAGATATGTTAAAAGTACATGTGACAACAGAGTTTTCCTACACTCTGAGTACCCCGCCCTCCTCTGTGGTGTAATAATTTACCAAGTCTTCTTAGTAAAAAAGTCCCATGATCTGCAGCAGCAGTCTGGTGGAGTTCAGAATAAGAAATTACGCATTTGTTTATTACCACTGTTTTGAACCAGAAGTGTAGCCCCGCCCACTGATGCTAAACCAACCAATGAGCTCACCGCTGCCTCAGAGGAGTGATCAGTGCATGTGAAACTCCAGTCTGCCTGTTCATTGTACTGAGTCAGCGGCCATGCGCAAATGGATCCAGAGGAGGGTGCTGTGTAGGCTGTAGTCTACATAAGATCTCTTCCTGCAGGACCACACTCACTGCAGACTGCAAATCACAAGCAGCAGCTGGAGCCTTGACTTTTTATCCATCCTTCTGTTTTCATGCGTAAAACCAAAATCCACAATAGTGGTACCTTGGGATCTCTCCAAACACCCTCCTCCTCCTCCTCCTCCTCCTCCTCCTCCTCTTTAAACCACGGATGCAGAAACAGCAGCGATGCGGCGGCTCTGCTGTTGAACTCTCTGGACCCTTTTCAGTGTTTTTTTTCCACCGGTTTTTCATCCACAATGAAGCTGAAACCGAACCAGACCAGGACATACGATGGCGATGGTTTCAAGAAACGAGCAGCTGTCTGTGCTTCAAGAATGAACGTGAAGAAGAGGTAAGAGGTTGAATCTAGGACCATATTATCCAGCGTTTATGTGTGATTGGTGGGCCTAGTCATCCCCATGTCAGCGCCCAGTCACTCAAACACAAGGTTTATGAATAAAATTGACAATATTTTTTGTTAAAACATATGGGTTTTGATTTTCAGCCACTGTTTTGGTGTGTGTTTAGGTGTTGCCGCTGTTGATGCGCCTTTGGCCATCCAGTTTAGGCTAGTTTGAGGTGCTTGTAGAGAAAGGAGAAAAAAGCGCTGTTGTCAAGGTTGTTTCCATTAATAACAAACCACTATCAGTTTGGATTTTCAAAATAAAAGCGGCGGTCAAAAACCCCCATTCAAAACGTCACTGAGTTTACACCAAACTTTTATTTTGAAGGCAGATTCGCTCCACTTCCGGTTATATTCTTTTTAGCTTGACGTAACCAACGCAGAGGGGGCGAGGCGCTTCTGTGCATGTTTCCAATAATAGCGGGTTAAAAATCCCTGTGTTAGACTGACTGGTTAAAAATACAGTTCTATTAATACATTTATATATCAAATGCAACGTCATTTTTCCACATCTATTAACATAGCTGTGTTTACATCCATTCATGATTTTGCTGCATCCCGCCGGCCTTTAGCTGCGTAGCAATTATGTGCAAGAAGATTTAAAGGGGCCTTACCATGTAAATAATGGACATGAAGTGACAGTTATATTGTTCTAGACTTTTCTCGGTGAAATACAATACTGAAGATTAACTTTAAAGAGGAGTTACGCACCTTTCATCAGTGGTGTAAAGTACATGTACTCAAGTACTGTAGTTAAGGCCAATTTTGAGGTACTTCAGTATTTCCATTTTCTGCAACTTTTTCTTCTACTTTACTGCAATTCAGAGGTGTTGAGTGTACTTTTACCCCACTACATTTATATAATACCTTTAGTTACTGTGCAGATTTGGATGAAGAATATAACCAACACTTAAAAGTTACACCTGGATAAATTCACAAGCTTTAATGCATCAATAATTCTAATCAAAACAAAAACAATCTGCAGAATGACTACTGCTATACTTTTGGTACTTTAAGTATATTCTGATGCTAATACTTTTCTACTTTTACTTGTGTAACATTTTGAATGCTGGACTTGTACTGTAAAAGAGTATTCCCACTCTGGTACTTGTACTTTGACTCGATGAAAGATCTGAGTACTTCTCCCCCTCTGGCCAACATGTAAATAATGAATATGGAGTTATATTGTCAACGGTACACTTGCATGACTGGTTCCCTTGTTGGGACTAATAATAGTAATGTAGTCATATTTATGTCAAAACTTAGGATCATAGCTCTGTTTTTGTGGCACTTGTCTAAATGGCCTCCTCTTTGAGCTTGCCATACACACACACGGCACTAAACACCCACCTCACTACCCTGCACACACACTCAGACAACACACACCACACACACACACACACACACACACACCACACACACACACACACACACACACACACACACACACACACACACACACACACACACACACACACACACACACACCACACACACACAACACACACACACACACACCACACACACACATATATTGTATATCCACTCATGTGCAGCTGTTATGTCATCATTATCTCTACATTTTAAAGATTTTCCAATTGCACTGATAGGAAATGTATAGATTTGTCTCTGCTTTTTACATTTGTTGTTATGAAACTTTGTACCTCTCTGTGTGTAAAGCTTGTTATCATAAGACAGGACAGTCAGAGTACATTGTGACAACAGCAGGGCCGTCTTCAATCACCAGGAAGAGAACCAATCTGAGGCTCTGATAAGGACTGCGAACAATGGCCTTGTTATGCCTATATCAGCTGAGATATGGGGCATTGTGTCATCAATACTTTCCTTAAACACCCGCCTCCGTTCCGAGATACAGGAGAAACAACTGTGGTGAAATGAGAGCATGCTGTTGGACGGTTTTGGAGAGGAAAGCGGAAAGCTGAGCCCAGGGCGAGGTACTCTGACGGCAATTAAACTCACAACAGGAGAAAACGGGAACAATGCAGAGGGGCGGCGTGTTAGTGGCTTTAACTGTGCGCTATAAGCTTCTATTAATTATTTCACATACTTATAGTGCAGTGGTAGGTTGTAGACATTTAAAGTTTTTGAAGTTATTCTGACTGAAAGCCACAATGGTGTGGGTGGGCTTCTGTGAAATGAAATGAGTTCAGCGAATCACCATAATGCAGTAAAAAGTAAAGCTGTGTGGCTTCAGAGCTGCTTTTCCAAATATATGAAATGGCTGTGTGTTTTTAAGATTGGTTTCTCTGAGTGACTAATCAAGAGACAGGATCTGACTCTTTACAGAAATGTGTTGTATTAGTTTCTGACCTGCAGCTTTAATGTTTTGGTTCATTCTCACAGCTGCTATTGATGTTGTTTCCAGCTATAGCAGGCCGCTGTTTTTACAAATAAAGCTCTTTAAATCCAACCGCAAACAGCAGATAGACAAAGTTAGCGGCTAGCTGGTAACATATAGTCGAGCATTCCTTTGGAAGTTGGTGGAGACCAAAAAAAGGTAAAATCAGGTAAATATCGGATTCCTATTTGTCAGGCGGACGAAAGTACGACTCCAAATGAAGGCACATGTTGTCTCATACCAGCTGGATGTGTAAATAAGCAAATGCTTGCTAACCAGTCCACCAATAGTGATAATGTAGATTTTGCAGCTGGTTTACATCACCAAGGTGTCTTTTTCCCATTTCATTTGAACATTTCTAGTTTCTTTTATGACTTGGGGGCAATATACTGTGGTGCTTATGAGTGTTGAGGCGTTATATGTTCTTGCACATGTGTTATATAATTCTGACCCAGAGGCTACATATTAAAAGTCCTGCTGCAGACTGTAAATGTCATGTGGTCGGGGGGGAAGTTGGTAGGCTTCAGCAGAAAGTCAGAAATGTAGGCGTTCTGCATCTCCTGCTCTCCGACTGTCTCCCGTTACGACTCGTCTCTTATGTGTTGGTACCTGTATAACACTGGGACTATATCACTGTCTCAGCACTATTGACCCCCCCCCCCCCCCCGCTACTTGAGCCTCTTAAGACTTTCCATCATCTTCTCTCCGCGGCACCCGGCTCGGACAGGCCTTCTTTATTTGACAGCTACAGGCGTTTCTCCTCGAGTAGCAGGCGGAGGCGGAGTTTATGTCATCCAGAATATCCCTGCCCGTGTTTTACTACCAGCCATAATTCTGATGTCTCAAAATGAGGTATTGAGGTTAGGGTGAGTGGTCGTCTTTTGTAAATCAGGTCCAACATCACAAGACTGCCTTTTGGATCAGGGGAGGTTAGCTTGCGTCACCTGCAGTCTGACATTTGTCTACATATTGTATTTCATTACCCAGAGGAGATTATATTCGCTGTATGTTACCTCAGGTTTCGCCGCCCTTTTTTGTGTCTGGTTAACATGGCCGTGTTCACTCTGGGGTTTCCCCGCCACCCTGCTCCTCTTTCCAAATATAAGTGGGCGTCATGTGCTCAGAGTGCAGCTGACCTTTGCCCTTCGTTTTGATTTTCAGTTTTGGCTTTTCTAATCACGCTTTTAGAAGTTATTTTATAATGCTAAAGCCATTTTCAGAAAGAATGGGTTCGGAGTGTAAACTCTGTCTTTTTCCTTTCGGTCAGGCACTTCTTGGTAAGATCCGTAGAGTAGTTTTATTGATTGGATGAAATGTTAAAGATGTTTCATTAAAAAGTCGGATGGAACGCCCGAACACGACTTGTTACCATTGAAAGTGCTTGAAAAGTACTTAGAAAGTAACCAATTAAGTCTAAACTTCTGTACAAAATGTTTAAAGGGTTGAAGTACAGGAATACATTTTTATATTACTTATTAGACGCTTTTATCCAAAGCGACTTACATACTCAACACTGTGGGAAATCCCCACAGGAGTAATTTGGGTCTCAGGGACACAACGACATGCTGACTGCAGTGGGGTTTGAACCTGTGCTTCCCTGATCCGAACACCAACGCAATACTCCACTGCGCCACACGCCTCCCGTCACATCAACTGTTAAAGAAGTTACATTGTTAACCAATTAGCTTAAATTAGTGGATGAATGGTTAATAGTTAACGACAGCTAATGGATGATAGTTGGCTCAAAGCAGTGGATACACGGTCGATAGTTTACTGAATGTAACGGTTGAGTGATTGATCGTTAGCTGGAGAGGTGCAGGAATGACCTCTTCTGGTTCCCCGTCTGGAGGTCAACGGTTTCTGAGCAGCCTGAAATCAGGTCTGCGGTTAACTCAAGCTGAATGCGAGTCTAGACTATAAGATACGTCAGTAATACTCCACTCGTGAATGACTGAAGCTTCTAGGTTTCATAAAAGTGGCGATTGCTAATAAGTGACGACATTCGACGACTAAATGTTAGCTCTGTACTTCTGGGCCCAGGAGTTCAACACTTTTAATCCCTATCTGATTGGATCAGATTTGGATTTTGGGCAGTTCAAAACCAAAAAACAGGATTAGGATCACTTTGATATCCGATCGGATCAGGAAATAAATCCAAGCTTTAATCCGGATCAAATCTTCAAAACGAGTTCAAACCGACAACACAGGATTGGGATCAGTTTGATCCCAAACATATGGATTATCCTGATCCCACCAGAGGGGTGGATTTCCAGAGCAAAATGTACTGTACAATTTTTTTAAATATGTTTCAATATAAATAAGATGGCAACATTTGTTAACTGAAATAATACACCATTTTTAGCCTTCATGGGAAATACATTTTATTTTTTGCTCACGTTTGTGGTGGCCTATTTTGTTTTCAACCAAATGTTGATGACATAAATGTGTATGCTCATAAAAGTATCACAACAAAGATTGTCAAACACAAATGTAATTTAGATTAAAGAAAAAATATCTTCAAAAAAAAAGTCCATCATCTGTCCTCACCTTTCAAAAGTAAGTGCGGACAATAGAAGTCTCTTGTCTTCCTTGTAGTATTTTTCATGTCCACTAGATGGCGCTCGGTAGGATTAAAGCACTGATATTCAGGATCTAGTCATCTTGAAAAGTCGTAATCTGGATCAGGCTGATCCTATCCTGAATTGCTTTGAACTCCAGGGACAAAATCTGGCCGATTGTCTGATCCTGGATCACAAAAAATGGGATTTCAAAATCTGATCGGATTGAGATTAAAAGTGTTGAACTCGTGGGCCCAGGTGAGTGGTGTTAATATGTGGAGATTATCCTGTTGAACCACACGTGTAAATATCATAAACGTGAGCTTATTTCCTGCAATATATTGAAATCCAATAGAAAATTCCCATTGGCTTTTTGTCGAGCCGGCCCTTTCTTGGTCGGTTTGAAAAAAGTATAGAATAGAAAATAGGTGCTTCACTTCATTAACCTGTTAAACCCCGAGCCTGTTTTTCAGGTTTCAGGCTCGAAAATGACATTCCCAGAACAAATGACTGTAACTTCACTTCTAAAAGGTTTATATGAATAATTGTTGTTATCAAAGCAAGGTTACATCTGTGAGTTGGATGTAGAAGTGTCAGAATCAATATAGATGTTTCTGTGTCAGAGTAAATTCAGATGGAACATAGCAAAAAATGTAAATTCCTGTCTCCGCCTAAAGAAAACCCATTACTTATAGTGAAGACCAACCTTGAATGATGGGTTAGTAGCCTAAAAGCTTTAGGAATCCAAATGATAACATATAATAAGTGCCCTGTATCAAGATTGAGGCAAAACAAGTGCCATTTGACCTTTTTAGAGAGGTTTATGAAAATAAAGTCCAGGCGGAATAAGCTTTGGGCACATTTGGTTCCATCAGTGCCATTTGACCTTTTTCAGATACCAGACTATAAAAATCATTGTATTACATTGAATAATCACTATAGGTATTCATTCCATTAAAAAAAAAAAAATTAAAAATATTTAAATAAAAAAAATATTCTTAAAAATATTAAAGATATTTGTGTGAGTGTGTATAAAAAAAATCAGGGTCCCCGTCGGCGGGACCTTCGGGCTTAAGAGAAACAATATCAATTTCCCTTTTTCAATTCTTAATAATGTTTAAAGTCAATTATTTGCATCTGACTGATGTTGGTTTGATCACTAGAAAAGGTCGTTACCATGACATTCACCTATAGCTGACCTCTGAATGAAAGTCACATACTTGCATTTAGGGCTGCTCAATTAATCGTATTTTAATCGCAATTACGATTATGGCTTGCAACGATTACGAAAACAACGTAATCGAAATAAAACGATTATTTTTTTTCAATTGGTTTTTCAGTTGAGTTATACTTGGAGTTCAACTGTTAAAAATATACTGGTCAGATTTTATTTCTCCAATAAATTGATGTTTTCAAAGTAAATGGATAATCGTTTGTAATAATCGTGATATCAATTATTGACCCAAATAATCGAGATTATGATTTTTGGTATAAACGAGCAGCCCTACTTTTCTAAAACATCTTCACGAAACTGGCAGCTTGGAGAGATGAGTAGAAGCTTCCGGTTTGATATCGTTGTGATGATAAACAGTGAAGCTGCTGCTCCCTGTTGTGAATGTGGAGCTGTATTTATCTCAGAAGCACACGTGAAGAAACTAATTCCTAATTATACTCCGTTTGTAATATGTCGATTCAGTGCTCGACATTCCTAAATGCATAATAACAAGCTAAATTCAGCTTGCCGTGTATTCTGAAGGGACGGACACACGACAATCCAAAAGATAGAAAAGGAACAAACAAAGCAGAAATGTGGTTTGTCCTCGATGTCCTGGAAGCTTTTGTTTTGTACACATCTCCCACTTTGGACCATTGGCAACGGTGGTTTCCCTTTTAGGCCTCACACACACACACACACACACACACACACACACACACACACAACACACACACACACACACACACACACACACACACACACACCACACACACACACACACACACACACACACACCACACACACACACACCACACACACACACACACACACACACACACACACACACACTTTGATACAGACACCACATACTCAGACACACACACACACACACCACACACACACACACCCACACACACACACACACACACCCACACACTCGGATACACACATACTCAGAGACTCACACACACACACACACCACACACAACACACACACACACACACTCAACACACACTCAGAGACTCACACAAAATCACTCACACACTCAGAGATTCACACACTCAGAGACACACACACACTCAGCGACACCACACACACACACACACACACACACACACACACCACCCACACACCACACACACACACCCACACACACACACCACACACACACTTTGATACAGACACACACATACTCCGAGACACACACACACACACACACACACACTTTGATACAGACACACACATACTCAGACACCACACACACCACACTCACTCGGATACACACATACTCAGAGACTCACACAAAATCACTCACACACACACTCAGAGATTCACACACTCAGAGACACACACACACTCAGCCACCACACACACACACACACACACACACACACACACACACACACCCACACACACCACACACACACACACACACACACCACCACACACACACACACCACACACACACACACACACACACACACACACACACACACACACCACACTTTGATACAGACACACACATACTCAGAGACACACACACACACACTCAGATACACACATACTCAGAGACTCACACACACACACACGCACGCACGCCCACACAATCACACACACACACTCAGAGACTCACACACACCAGACAGCAAAGGGCAGTGGGTTTGAGTGCCCCCAGAAACCAAACCTATCCAAAACACGTCGTAGCACTGAGTGTCAAAACCCCTTCCCCTAACTCCCAACACTTGCGGTACACCTGTTGTGTGTTTTCCTCGAGCCTCCTCACCTGGTGGAAATGTCTCCCGAGCGGGCTCGCACTAATCCTCACGCTTTACATTCGTAGTGTTCATCTGCCCCGCTGCCCTTTATCCTAAACCCACACCGTCAGGGGAAGGGGTTTCCAAGTATTCATGTGTTAGCGAGCCACATTTTTACATACATTTTGTCAATTGAAGTTGATAACACTTTCTAACAAAGCTTAGTTGATAAAGCCCAATAACCTTGTTGCATAGCAACCTTGAAACCTTCCTTTGCGCTTGTCTCCCTAACAGTGCTGTGAAGGGAGATGCCGAGCACTCTTAGGGCTTGAGCTGCCGAAAGGAAGATAATTAAACCCTGTTGAAAGAAAGCTACGATGTAGGCTGTTCAGGTATATTCAATTATCAAGAATAATTTATTGATTGATTTCGCTCACTTAACACATCAGAGACTGCACTGACCCCCCCACTTTCAAAACACACCTTCAGACTGGCTTTTAATCTGAATTATGCTGTATTGCTGTTCTAATAACTTTTAAATTCTATTTTATCATGTTTTATCACCACTGTAAAGCGTCTTTGAGCACCTGGAAAAGCGCTTTGAAATGCAATGTATTATTATTATTATTACTTTATTACTTAACTTAAAATAGGCAATATAGTTGGTGGAGTTTGGCGAAAGAACGCTTTCCGAATAAGCCGTGAACCTTCACGAGATAGGTGCAGCCCACAATCCCATTATTTAAGATTTACATACACAGAGTTAGGATTAGAGTTAGGGTAAGACTGGCAGATTACTGGATATGGAGATCAGACGGGTGGTAAATGTCCCCATATGTTATACCAGCCGCTCACATGCTTTAATTGCATGTGTGTTGCCTATGCTGTGTGTTGTGAGGTCATTTCTGACAAGATAAAAATGCCGTTCAATCACAAATAAATGAACCGCTGACAAGAGTTAATACTGTTGGTTTTGTGGCGACCCCCGTCCGGCCACAGTCTGCCTTTTTAATGATGAGCTAACGGCTCCTTGAAAATGCGATAATGTTTACAGCAGCTGCTCTGTTGTGGTTGCTATACGGAGACGGGGCCAAACTGCTGACACGGGCACATCTGATCCGAGCGTATCTCCGTACTCTGCAACTGTAGAGTAATTCAAGCCCTGCAGTCGCTTAGGAGAGCTCTGACTGAATGTGAGAGGCTCCTGATTGGCTTACAGGCATTGTTTGCTTTGTAAGGATGTTATGGAACCGCTTCTACACCGGCTTTGACTGAGCGTCTGTAGAATATGTTATTGGCAAAGTAGACAAAAGGTGAAAAAGTCGCCCCGGGCCAAAACTAGGCCAAGTGGAAACGC
>NW_027262116.1:0-42957 GCF_902827115.2 Pseudochaenichthys georgianus | reverse complement strand
GTGTTATTGGTCCCGGAACTTGAGTCAAAAAATTGCGTAGGCCACGCCCACTTCCGTTTTGACGTTAACTCCCCCTATTTTAACTTTCACGTAAACGAACGAAACTCGCCACGCATATCTAGGGTGCGGAGACGACCAAAAAGCCTCTTGGAGGGGTAAAAAATAAGTACAGGAAGTCGGCCATTTGAATTTGGTGTCGAAAAACGCGATTTATCGCGTTTTTTGCATATTTCGCGTACCTACGAAATCTATCTCCTCCTAGGGACTTTATCGTACGACTCGAAATTCGTCGGGTAGCTTCGCGAGACATGGGAGAGCTAAGTTATCACGAGAAAATCTTTGATCCGTACGGCGTAGCCGTACTTCCGCCAAAGTTCGCGTCGTACGATTTTGGGGTCCCTCGCCATGGAACCCGATGATGTCATAACTCAAACTGACATTCTCAGAACGCCACCAAAACTTCACATGACGTTTAGAAACCACCTGAACAGCTCTAGGTCAAATCTGATGTTACTTAATTTGGCATTACCATGGCACGGATCCTTCGCCATAAACAACGGTGTCACTGTAAATCAATGGACACGGTCCCATCGTCCCCCAATCTTCACTTTTATATCACTGGTCCATGCCTCAACAGCTCCAAGTGAAATCTGAAATCTCAAGTATGCGTTCATGGAAACGGCACCCTCGCCAAAACATCCGATGTTGTTGTAAGTCAATGGAAAATCGTCCAAACACCACCAGACTTCAGACTCATCAATGGTCCGGCCCTCAACAGCTCTAGGTGAAATTGAAATCTCAACGTATGCCGTTTCCATGGCAACGCATCCCTCGCCGTCAAAAATCATGTCGTCGTAATTCAATGGAAAATCATCCAAACACCAACACTTCAGACTATCATCAATGGTCCGGCACCAACAGCTCCAAGTGAAATCTGAAATCTCAACGTATGCCGTTCCATGGCAACGCGTCCCTCGCCATGAAACATCATGTTGTCGTAATTCAATGGAAAATCATCCAAACACAACCAGACTTCATATGATGGCTAATGGTCCGGCCCTCAACAGCTCTATGTCAATTATGGGATGTCATCATTTGGCGTTGCCATGGTAACGATCCCACGCCGTCAAACATCATGTTGTCGTAATTCAATTGAAAATCATCCAAACACCACCAGACTTCAGACTATCATCAATGGTCCGGCCTCAACAGCTCTATGAAATCTGAAATCTCCCATTTGTCTATGGCAACGCTTCCCTCGCCATAAAACACGGTGTTGTCCTAATTCAATGGAAAAGGTTCCAAACGGCACCAGACTCAGATATTGACTAATGGTCCGGCCCTCAGCAGCTCATGTCAATTAGGGGATGTCATCATATGCCGTTCCATGGCAACGCGTCCTCGCCATGAAACACAGTGTTGTCCTAATTCATGGAAAATGGTCCAAACACCACCAGACTTCATATGATGGCTGATGGTCCATGCCTTTAAAGCTCAAGTCAAATCTGAAATGTCAACGAATGCCGTTTCCATGGAAACGCCCAAAAATACGATGTTCTTGTAAGTCAATGGAAAATTTTCCAAACAGCACCAGACTTCACACTATCATTAATGGTCCGCCCTCAAACAGCTCGATGTCTGGGATGTCATCATATGCCGTTGCCATGGCGACTAATCACCCGCCATCAACACAACGTTTGTGTTACTGCCGTAATACTGCCTAATACTGCCGTAACTCCTAAATATTTCGTCCGATCGGCCGAGTCCTCGAGACACCTAGACACACACGTCGACGTGCGGACAACAGCCTGCGGAACGTCGAAGACCCCCTCAACGTGCTTGCAGCTTTAATTATATTATTATTTGCCATCTAGAAACGCTCTTTTGAGCCCCTTAACATATGTGAAAACTCACCAAATTTTGCACACGCGTCAATCCGTGACAAAATTGCAATGTGTTATTGGTCCCGGAACTTTGCGTCAAAAATTGCGTAGGCCACGCCCACTTCCGTTTTTGACGTTAACTCCCCCTATTTTAACTTTCACGTAAACGAACGAAACTCGCCACGCATATCTAGGGTGCGGAGACGAACCAAAAGCCTCTTGGAGGGGTAAAAAAATACGTACAGGAAGTCGGCCATTTGAATTTGGTGTCGAAAAAACGCGATTTTATCGCGTTTTTTGCCTATTTCGCGTACCTACGAAATCTATCTCCTCCTAGGGACTTTATCGTACGACTCGAAATTCGTCGGGTAGCTTCGCGACACATGGGAGAGCTTAAGTTATCACGAGAAAATTTTGATCGTACGGCGTAGCCGTTATCTTCCGCCAAAGTTCGCGTTCGTACGATTTTTGGCGGTCCCTCGCCATGGAACCCGATGATGTCATAACTCAAACTGACATTCTCAGAACGCCACCAAAATTCACATGACGTTAGCACCACAGCCCTGAACAGCTCTAGGTCAAAATCTGATGTTACTTAATTTGGCATTACCATGGCAACGGATCTTCGCCATAACAACGGGGTTCACTGTAAATGCAATGGACACGGTCCCATCGTCCCCCAATCTTCACTTTTATATCACTGGTCCATGCCTCAACAGCTCCAAGTGAAATCTGAAATCTCAACGTATGCCGTTTCCATGGAAACGGCATCCCTCGCCAAAACATCCGATGTTGTTGTAAGTCAATGGAAATTCGTCCAACACCACAGACTTCAGACTGTCATCAATGGTCCGGCCCTCAACAGCTCTAGGTGAAATTGAAATCTCAACGTATGCCGTTTCCATGGCAACGCATCCCTCGCCGTCAAACATCATGTCGTCGTAATTCAATGGAAAATCATCCAAACACACCACCAACTTCAGACTATCATCAATGGTCCGGCCCTCAACAGCTCCAAGTGAAATCTGAAATCTCAACTATGCCGTTTCCATGGCAACGCGTCCCTCGCCATGAAACATCATGTTGTCGTAATTCAATGGAAAATCATCCAAACACAACCAGACTTCATATGATGGCTAATGGTCCGGCCCTCAACAGCTCTATGTCCAATGGGATGTCATCATTTGGCGTTGCATGGTAACGCATCCCACGCCGTCAAACATCATGTTGTCGTAATTCAATTGAAAATCATCCAAACACCACCAGACTTCAGATCATCAATGGTCCGACCCTCAACAGCTCTATGTGAAATCTGAAATCTCACCATTTGTCGTTTCTATGGCAACGCTTCCCTCGCCATAAAACACGGTGTTGTCCTAATTCAATGGAAAAGGTTCCAAACGGCACCAGACTTCAGATATTGACTAATGGTCCGGCCCTCAGCAGCTCTATGTCAATTAGGGGATGTCATCATATGCCGTTTCCATGGCAACGCGTCCCTCGCCATGAAACACAGTGTTGTCCTAATTCAATGGAAAATGGTCCAAACACCACCAGACTTCATATGATGGCTGATGGTCCATGCCTTAACAGCTCCAAGTCAAATCTGAAATGTCAACGAATGCCGTTTCCATGGAAACGCCCAAAAATACGATGTCTTGTAAGTCAATGGAAATTGTCCCAAACAGCACCAGACTTCAGACTATCATTAATGGTCCGGCCCTCAACAGCTCCATGTCTGGGATGTCATCATATGCCGTTGCCATGGCGACAAATCACCCGCCATCAAACACAACGTTTGTGTTACTGCCGTAATACTGCCGTAATACTGCCGTAACTCCTAAATATTTCGTCCGATCGGCCGAGTCCTCGAGACACCTAGACACACACGTCGACGTGCGGACAACAGCCTGCGGAACGTCGAAGACCCGCTCAACGCTGCTTGCAGCTTTAATTATGATTATTATTTTAATTCTTAAAACGCTCTTTTGAGCCCCGCAACATAAGTGAAAACTCACCAAATTGTGCACACGCGTCAGGCCGTGACAAAATTGCAAGATGTTATTGGTCCCGGAACTTAACGTAAAAAATTGCGTAGGCCACGCCCACTTCCGTTTTTGACGTTAACTCCCCCTATTTTAACTTTCACGTAAACCAACGAAACTCGCCACGCATATCTAGGGTGCGGAGACGAACCAAAAAGCCTCTTGGAGGGGTAACAAATAACGTACAGGAAGTCGGCCATTTTGAATTTGGTGTCGAAAAAACGCGATTTTATCGCGTTTTTTGCCCTATTTCGCGTACCTACGAAATCTATCTCCTCCTAGGGACTTTTATCGTACGCCTCGAAATTCCTCGGGTAGCTTCGCGAGACATGGGAGAGCTTAAGTTATCACGAGAATTTTTTTCTTTCGCACGGCGTAGCCGTGATTTGTCGCCAAAGTTCGCGTTCGTACGATTTTTGGCGGCCCTCGCCATGGAACCCGATGATGTCATAACTCAAACTGACATTCTCAGAACGCCACCGAACTTCACATGACGTTTAGCACCACAGCCCTGAACAGCTCTAGGTCAAATCTGATGTTACTTAATTTGGCGTTACCATGGCAACGGATCCTTCGCCATAAACAACGGTGTCGCTGTAAATGCAATGGACACGGTCCCATCGTCCCCCAATCTTCACTTTTATATCACTGGTCCATGCCTCAACAGCTCTACGCCAATTATGGGATGTCATCATATGCCGTTTCCATGGAAACGGCATCCCTCGCCAAAACATCCGATGTTGTTGTAAGTCAATGGAAAATCGTCCAAACACCACCAGACTTCAGACTATCATCAATGGTCCGGCCCTCAACAGCTCCAAGTGAAATCTCAACGGATGCCGTTTCCATGGAAACGCATCCCTCGCCGTCAAACATCATGTCGTCGTAATTCAATGGAAAATCCTCCAAACTGCACCAGATTTCAGATGATGACTAATGGTCCGGCCCTCAACAGCTCTATGTCAATTAGGATCATCATTTCGCGTTGCCATGGGTAACGCATCCCTCGCCATCAAAAATCATGTTGTCGTAATTCAATGGAAAATCATCTAAACACCACCAGACTTCAGACTATCATCAATGGTCCGGCCCTCAACAGCTCTACGTGAGATCGGACATCTCAATGTATGCCGTTGCCATGGCAACGCGTCCCTCGCCAAAAAATCCCATGTTGTTGTAAGTCAATGGAAAATCATCCAAACAGCACCAGACTTCAGACTATCATTAATGGTACGGCCCTCAACAGCTCTACATGAAATCGGAAATCTCAATGTATGCCGTTTCCATGCCAACGCTTCCCTCGCCATAAACGACGGTGTCGCTGTAAATCCAATGGACACTGTCCCATCGTCCCCCAATCTTCACTTTTATATCACCGGTCCATGCCTCAACAGCTCCAAGTTCAATCTGAAATCTCACTGTATGCCGTTTCCATGGCAACGCCTCCCTCGCCGTGAAACACGGTGTTGCCCTAATTCAATGGAAAAGGTTCCAAACGGCAC
Organism: Pseudochaenichthys georgianus; assembly: GCF_902827115.2. NCBI lineage: Eukaryota > Metazoa > Chordata > Actinopteri > Perciformes > Channichthyidae > Pseudochaenichthys > Pseudochaenichthys georgianus. The sequence continues at coordinate 37,527 of NW_027262116.1, read as the reverse complement.
CAGACTTCAGATGTTGACTAATGGTCTGGCCCTCAGCAGCTCTATGTCAATTAGGGGATGTCATCATATGCCGTTTCCATGGCAACACGTCCCTCGCCAAAAAATCCAATGTTGTCCTAATTCAATGGAAAATCATACAAATAGCACCAGACTTCAGATGATGGCTAATGGTCCGGCCCTCAACAGCTCTATGTGAAATCTGAAATCTCACCATTTGTCCGTACGTTGACACGTCGACGTGCGGACAACAGCCTGCGGAACGTCGAAGACCCGCTCAACGCTGCTTGCAGCTTTAATTTTAACTGATATTATACATAATTTATTATACTCTTATAAGATGTATGTAGATATTTCATCTCTGGCCTTGTCAGGTATTGAACAATCAATAAATAAAGAACACAGAATTGTTAAATATAAAACACAGCATTTGTGTGATTATACTAAATGATTTACAAATAAACACGACTTCATGTTTACAACTGTTACACATGCTGATGTAACGCAAATGTTCCAACTTGGGATCAATAAAGTATATCTTATCTTAAGCTGATCGATGGCTACTGCCATATTTGCAAAATTTGCCTCTGAACCTTGACAAGTGCATGTTTCAGGCTTATCAATGAATGTAATGTAATGTTATCAATTAAACAGGGTCACAAACATAAGACCAGCTGTTAAATAAAGCTCTTCTGAGCTTAGCTGGCATGTGTGTATATATATTAAATGCTGCCCATTATGGGCACAAGCAATTTTCACCCATTTTATTAATTATATGTTTTAAATTTGATTGTTTCCTATCCCCTAAAACCTCCAGGATGTACACAGTTTAATACTGGCAACTTCTTATTATGGGAAATACGAAAACGTCTTTTCAAACTACAGACTCCACTAGAGACTGCCATAGATAGAGAACATATTGCGAAACAGAATAGCCGCATGTGTAGTTCTTGGGCGGGGTGGGGAGGGGGGGGGACGCGGTGGGACCCTTTCAAATCCAGTTTTGACAGTCTGCCGTGGTTCCATCCCATTTCAAGTGCTTGTTCGAGAATCGGCGTACCCTCGGGAGCACACTCTCCAATCACAGAGCTTAAGGACTATCACGGGGTTTGTCAAACAGAGCACATGGTGTAGTCCAAACGATAGCTGGGGATTCTGGGTAGTGTAGTGTGGGAATGGACGCTCACATTGCCTTTAAGGGCAAGCCGACACAAACGAATTGCCGTGCTTCCATGAGCGTCAAATCCCGCCGCAGATGGGAATACATTGCAATCAGTTGAAAGCTATTTGCGTCCCTTTATGAAGCTGAAGGAGTCTAGGAGCGTCACAACTGCACGCCACGGACACTGACCAAACGTCGCTCCTGGACGATTATGGAGTGAGAGTGTGTTGGCTCTGACCCTCGGTCCTGACGGACTCCAACTTGCGTTTATTAATCAAACAAATAAATAAACACAAGGATAATTAGTGTTTATTGTTGAGTAAATAACAGTGTGTGGTTTAGAAAAATAATACAAAATTAGAAGGAAAAAACGATGAAACAATACAGATTTAAGTATTCTGAGGCCTTACTCTCCCCATAACTGACGGCAACAAAAGTCCTATATTATTCAATTAAATAAAGAAGTAAAAACAATAAGTGTGGCTTGATATTGAGTAAGAAAAAGGTTGATAAACGCTGTGAGAATGGATCTGCGGAGAGCATTTCGCCGCAATCCCAACTCCTCTATTACCTAACGTTCAGGGAGCTCTATGCAAGTCAATGGGACGTTGAAAATGGACTCTCTTGACCTCTTACTATGGAGGAGTGGGATTGAGCAGTGCCTATCTCCCAGAAAATAAATGCACCTAAATGACGACATGCAGATCTATGTTGAAGAGCAGGTAGACCAACAGGAAAAGTACCACCATTCAAAAGCTTTCTGATGCGGGTCTTGACCGTTAGTGGCCACAGGTGCGAAAGCTTTCTCCAGAGCTACTGGAAGCCGAATCTCGGGGACCGGAGAAAGTAGAGCAATATTCTCGCCACGCCAAGCAACAGCCTAGAACAACCTCAACCTATATAAGTAGCCATGTAAGCCATTCTACTGATGCTGGACAGTTTTTCAGTGGATGCACAATAAACGGCAACAAATGAATGTAAATAAATAGCCAAATAATCGATCAACGCTCTCTATCCAATATGTTCGCTAGCTGTTAGTGTTGTTGCATAGCAACCACCTCGCACTATGTTTTGTGCAGAAGGCAACGGAGGGACTATTTTATTTTGAATATCATTATTGACTAATAAAAACTATTTAAAATTAGAGTGTGTATTTTTATTTCATATTGCCACATTTGGTAACCGTTTTATAAAAGCAATAGCTCACTTCAGGCCGTGATATATGGTCATTATATCACAGTTAAGGGGCGTGGTGCGGCCCTGTCTTGAGCTATTGCTTAAACATTGCATAGGAACATGATTACATATACATATACGAATATATAGTTGAACGGTTATACATGCTTGAGAAATATATTTTATACAAATCAAAATTATTTTGAACAGATGGCACCAAACTATTGAGTTCTCTTTATTGAGTGGCTTCACACTTCCCAGACAGACGTTGCATAGGGGGAGTTTGGTGCTCTTTCCTGTGAAGTTACACATTTATCAAGCCGTTCACAATCTGTTAGAAAGTTATGTTAGGCTAGCTGAGAGATAAAACAAAGTGTTAAGTGTTTAGAGGACATGGGATGAAAAGGAATTTCATACCTTCAAACATTTTCTCTGGTAATGTTGTACTTTGTCCATCAGATAACCTCTCAACCAGAGTTTTATGGCATCCTGGTGCCAGGTGCATGTAGGCAGTCCTCTATTGTTTACAAGGATGGGACTTCCCCCCCGTCAACACATTTTTGTCTGGAGGTTTCATGGTGCTTTATAAACTAGAAAATTCAGAACAATTCTGACTGTGTGACTGAAACTTGGGTGCGCGTCCTGATGCTAACATTACCCTCGCTGAGTAAGTATTAATAGCATTAGTTGTATTGTTAAGGTACAACAAAGAATATCCATTCATTTTAGCTCACTTTTAGCTGACTATTTTAACTGTTTATCTATTACATTTTTGGATTCTTGTACAACATTCCTACATAGTTTCTGAACATCTTTATTTTACAACTGGATTTAGTCAACGATCGACAGGTGTGTTCAAATATCAAAGCGTTTCCACGGGAAACTTGCTTCTAAGTAATAAACTGTAACTCCAATCAGCTAAATATCCTTCCCAGAGTATTTAGGATACCAGATGAACACCTGATGACTCTCGTGTTTGCTATATGTGTAAATCCGTTGGATTAAATGAGCGTATCGTTGCGACCGTGACAGATTTCCCTACATTATGATCACCAAATTATGTGTGAAGAGTGAAAATTGTGGCAAGCCGAAAATAGTTCGAAACAACTAAGAAAAGTTACAGCTCCTCTCCTCTCTAGCCGTGATGTCACTCACTCTAAGTCTTAACGAGCTCTCCCATACACACCCATTATAAAATGTGAAACAGTGTGAAATGTTCACAAAATGTAAGCTATGACTAGATGAGAACCGTAGTAGCTATCACCAAATATCCAAATAGCTCCTTTGTGCCATTTCTGAAATGTATGGGTGGGGTGCTTTTTAGCTCTGTTTCCCATTCATTCCTATGGGGCAAATTATCGCAGTTTACGGCAAATTATCGCAGTTTACTGCGATAATTTGCGTGAAAAGCAGCTAGGTGAATTCAGCCGCGTTTTTTCTCGTTTTAATGCCATTGAACATGTCTTTTGATCAGATTGACAGCTACGGTGAGACGATCTCCCCTAGAAGCTCCGTAAAGGTACATGTTGTGATGTCTGTGTTTTCTTCCCCTGTCGCGACTTCGGATGACTCAGTAATGATATACCTAAATAATCTGTGGAACCTCAGCTTTAATCAGATATCTTGTATGTGCAGCTACGATAAGTAATAAGGGTACTTGTATCTTCTGTGCCAAAGTCCGTTAGCATTTTTCGCTCAGGGGTCATTTAGATGCTTCTTATGAGACTTGTGTTGTGTTTTGGTAAAAATGGTTTGTATCGTCAAAAAAGTAAAGTACCCGCCGGGACCTTGGGGCTTAACAGGTTAAAAAACCGCAATATATATCGCATGGGAACAAAAAAACGCAATGTCAGTTTTTTTCAATATCGTGCAGCCCTACTAGACTGTGTGTGGCTTCACCAGTCACACAGAATAAAGCTGTGTTGTATTGTATTGTGTCTTTACCTAATCCTTTCTGGGCCCCACTTACAGTATGTGCCATCTGCTTACCTATCTATCTAAGCTCTAATGATGTGGGACAGGAGCTTCCATGTTGTGCAGAGGCAGGTTATCGCCTGGTAGTTTGAAGCAATTGCTTTATAGTTTGAGACGTTTCCTCCATGTATTACAGTGTAATAGCGTCATGGCATGGAGTAAAATTATTACAAATGCATGTGCATGTGATTATCATCACATTATGTAAAAATGAATCCATATGATTAAAAACATATCTTTATTTACTCTCTTTTTTATTGTGAGTTTTAGAATTCTGAAATGTAAGCATTAGATGTTGTTGTAAAACCTCTAACAATGGTATTTAATTGTTTCCATGCCATGTAGCCGCTTGATTCTTAAATATCACAGCACAATGTGGCAATTTCAATAGTTCAAAAATAATTAAATGTCATGTGAACCGAACATGTCAGAAATGGCACAAAGGAACTGTGACTACTGATTCTTAACAGTGTTTAGAAAATGATTAACGTAAAAGAGGAAGTAACAAAGTTCATTCGATTTTTTACTGTGTAATATGCTATCACGTTATCAGTCCTAATATAGAGTGGGACAATAATACTGGTTGTGTAACTGGTCACTGCAGTGTAAAAACTGATTGTTGTTTTCTTTTAGGTGCTGCCCAACAGATACCTTAACCTTTTGAATTTGTTCCTGGACAAAAGTAGAGGTATTTCGTCGCAGCTATGAGGTATCCTTTCCCTCATCTTCCAGGTTTTTCAGCTCATCAGTTATCTGATGATGGTATTTTTGCAAGTCACTAAACAAATAAAGAACATATCTTATTTATATATTTCCCTGTGATAAAATGAGGGATAATTATTATTATTATTATTATTATTATTATTATATAATTATAAGGTTATGAAAAGTTATGTTGGTCTTTTTTTCTGAGCAGGGTTTATCAAATTAAGAGTTTGAGTCATTGCATCTATCAGTCTGATACCACTAGGGAAATTGAATTGGAAAATTATACAAGGGGATGATAAAAGCTGTAAAGTAGTCCTTTAAAACTATAGGTTACTTACGTAACTATAGGTTACTTACGTAACCCCAGGTCTCAGAGTAACATGAAGTGAGATGTCTCACTATGGGATGCGCCTCATCGCGGAGCAAACAGAAGCATCAATCTCATTACGCCAATCCTGATTGGCTGGTGATCTTGACGTCAACGTCAGGGGAAATCACCCCCTATAAGTAGCCTGCGCCACGACGCATGCATCATTCAAAATAAGCACCTCTTCTCGCTTCACCATAGCAAGGAGGGCCGTCTGGTGAGACATCTCACTTCATGTTACTCTGAGTACTGGGGTTACGTAAGTAACCTATAGTTCTCATTCATAACACTCCGTTCGATGTCTCACTATGGGAAATTGTAGCTCCCGTATTGCCAGATGAGCTTATCTCGAAAATCACCAAACCAACCAGAACTCAACAGGTAGAGTTCTGACTCAACCAGGTGCCCAGCACTGCTTGAGTCACACCGGGAGCAGAACGCCCAGCCTGCTAAGAGGCGGACAAAAGTGAGTGGCGAGGACCAGCTCGCCGCTGCACCGATGTCTTGGATGGGAGACATCCTGGACAGAGCCCAGGATGCAGCCAGACCCTGAGTCGAAAGAGCTCGCGGACCCGAGGGTGCCTGCGAACTCTGACTCGTATGGGCCCCAAAGCAATAGCTTCCACAAGACAGTGGGAGAGCCGTTGCTTAGTAACAGGCTTGCCCTTATAAGGGTTAGCCCAGGACACCAGGAGTTGGTCATTATGACAAGTACCCCTGATCTGTCCATACAGGTGCGTAAGCACGAACTGGACACAGCAAATCCCGCTGCTGTTCCCCGGAGGGACCCAGCGGCGGAGGAAATGCCTCAATGGCCATTGGGTACATGTACAGACAGTGCATGAAAACATTACTGGCTCGCCTGGCGGAAGCCAGGGCCAGTAACAGCACTATGTTAGAGAGACCTGGTGTAGGAATCTCTCGCACTCTGAATAGTGTTTATCACCCTATGAGGGAGTCTCACTGTATTCAGGTTGTATCACTCACGGGCCAGGCCCATAAGGCCAAGCGCTCTGGGTGTGGGTGAAAAATCTCCCCCCCCGCCTGGGACAGTATGTCCCTGCGTAGTGGGAGCTGCCATGGCTGCCCGCGCAGCAGCTGATAAATCTCCGCCAGCCAGTACATTGCGGGCCAGTGTGGAGCTATCAGGATAAGTGTGTGGCGTTGTTCCCTCACTCTGGCCAGAGTTTGGGGAATCAGAGCCAGGGGTGGGAACGCGTACAGAGGGCCCGAAGGCCAAACGTGTGAGAGTGCGTCCACGCCTAACGGTGCGTTTAAGTCGCGCATCGAAAAGAACAGCTGACATTGAGCATTTTCTTTTGATGCGAACAGGTCCACCGTGGCTCTACCATAACGCACCCACAGCTGGCTCACAATCCTTGGATGTAGAGTCCAGTCTGCATAAAGTGGTGTACCTCTGGACAGTAGGTCAGCCCCGAGGTTCAACACACCCGGTACGTGCGTCGCTCTCAGGGAGAAGAGACGCCCGCTGCTCCATAAGATCAGTTTGTGTGCCAGCATGTGTAACTGGAGAGAACGCAAACCCCCTTGGCGGTTTATATACGATATTGTAGTCGTATTGTCTGTCCTCACGAGGACATGGTGTCCTCTGAGAAAAGGCAGGAAGCGTTTTAGGGTGAGGAACACCGCTAAAAGCTCTAGGTAATTTATGTGTGCCCGCTGGAGGTCTCTGCTCCAGAGACCCCTCACCGGACGGCCTTCATAAATACCTCCCCAACCTGTCAGACATGCGTCCGTGGTGACCACCCTTCGTGAAAGGACAGCACCCATAGGCACGCCCCGTACTAGAAAAGTCGGGTGCAGCCAGTGGCGCAGTGCCGTGACGCATTTCACAGTAACCATTACCCTCCGCGCGCCATGACGCGCGGGGTTTAGTTTTAAGGCGGCTACCCAGCGCTGAAACTCCCTCATGTGTAAGCGTCCTAGTCGTACGGCCAGGATGGCTGACGCCATGAGCCCCATCAACCGCTGGCATGTTCTGAAGAGAACATGTTTGCGCAGCTGGAATTGAGCGAGACAAGCTCTGAAAGCTTTCACTCTTTCTGCTGACAAGCGAGCTGAAAAGGGCACCGAGTTCAGGCGTAACCCCAGGAAGAGTATAGTCTGCGCGGGGCACAACATGCTCTTCTCTGTGTTTATCATGAAACCCAGGTTGAGCAGGTGCTTTACGAGGACATTTGTCTGCGTAACAGCCTCCTGCTCCGACTGTGCGAGAAGCAGCCAGTCGTCCAGGTAGGTCGCCAAGCGAATACCCTGTTGTCTTAACGGGGCTATCGCGGCTTCCGTACATCTTACAAACACTCTTGGACTGAGAGACAGGCCGAAGGGAACTATCTGTATTCGTAACAGATCCCCTGAAATGCGAACCTCAGATATTTCCTGTGTGGATAATATACTGGGACGTGGAAATACGCATCTTTCAGGTCGACTGATGTAAACCAATCATCTTGTCGCACGAGACGCAGCAGAGATGTGTGAGTAAGCATTCTGAATTTGTATCTTTTTAGATATCTGTTCAGAACCCTCAAATCCAGTATTGGCCGAATTCCGTTCCCTCCTCGTTTGGGGACGAGGAAGTACTTGGAATAAAAGCCACTCTGACTCTGCTCGGCAGGTACAATAGATATAGCCCTCTTTTCTAGAAGTGAGAGGATCTCTCTCTCTAGAATATGGGCTGACTATCCCCGGGCTTGTGAATACAAAATGCCCGAGAAACGAGGGGGGGTGACAGCGAATTGGAGTCTGTAACCCCGTGTTACTGTCTTGAAAACCCAAGCAGATGTTGTGAGCATCTTCCACTGTGTGTAGAGCCAGCGGAGATGTCACATCTCTTACCCTCTGAGACTCTGTTTGTTGTGTTATGGGGCCCTCTAGTGTCTGAACACGGTGGTACCCCATTTCAACAGTCCCCACCGTCACTGCGCACGCGCGTGGCGGTGGCTTCACGGACCTGTCAATAATCCGTCTTTTGAGAGATGCCGTAGCTGCTCTTGAAAGGGGAAGGATTGGCGGGCTGTCCTTTACAGCTCTAGCCGGCACTGCGCATGCGCGTGACGGTAGTGCCCTTAAAGCCCCAACCGGCACTGCGCATGCGCGTGGCTGTGGTGCCTTCACAGACCCGTTTATTATCCGCCTTTTGAGAGAGGCCTTGGCTGCTCTCAGAAGGGGATTTATAGTTAACGGACTGTTTATTGTTTTTCTTTTCATTTTTTTGAACTGCGCCCTTGGCCGAAGTCTGGATGCGTCAGCGGAAAATGGTTTATTCAAACAATAAGGATGTGACATGTGTTTTATGCGGACTTGACTATGGCGTTGAGGCATCTCTCGAGGCAGCGGGAACACTGTTACGCTCCTCGTAAAGAGACTCAAAACTTGAACCCGCTATGCAAGAACACTTGGGACGGAGACTTAGGTGAAGTGTCAAAAAAAACTGGATTTATTTACGTTCCTCAAAAAACAGGCAGGAGACAAAGTAAACTCTCAACAGAGTGGGAAGAACGTGGAGCAGGGCTGAGACGGAGGTTGGGCTGGACGTGGCAGGCAGGACGGAATGGAATATGTAGTATCTGGAACAGGCACAAAACAGAACAGGATTAGTATATGAAAAATTCCAACGGGAAGAGTATACAAAAAGACTAGCAATACTAGTCAGCCGGAACTGGAGTTTACCACTGTGAGTATATGAAGAACTGGCGAAGTCTGATGATCGAACCGGAGTTTTAAGCAGCAGCAGGTGAGTAGTGGTAATCAGTGATGTTGAGAAACAGGAGCGGAGGTGAGTTGGCGGAAAACGGAAAGTAGGTCAACCACGCCCAGCCAGGAAGACAGACAAACAGATAGACAAACAAACAGAAAAAAGGAGAAGGAGATACTGCAATTCCTCACAGTACCCCCCCCCCCCCCCCCTCAATGGGAGCCACCTGGCGACCACCAGGCTTGTTTGGATGAGCCCTGTGAAAGGCCCTCACCATGATTGGGTCCAGGACACGGGAATGAGGAACCCAGCATCGCTCCTCGAGGCCATAACCCTCCCAGTCCACCAGATACTGGAAACCCCTGCCCCGACGTCTGACGTCCAAAAGACGGTGCACCGTATAAGCAGGGTGATTGTCGATGATACGGGCGGGAGGAGGGGGTAAGGCCATATATAGGCCATATATAGAAGCACATATTTTAATATCTTCGCCGTATTTGATCATTTTACGAAACGGAAAATACTGGAAACTGTAGATCCTGCTCAACAGGATGTATATGTGTATTTCTGTCGAAAGTACTGGCTTGAAACTATATGCCAGTCTTTGTTTCATGCAAAAATACCCAATAAACACGGACATACGATGATATAAAGTTAATACAGATATATTTCAGAAGTATGAATAATGGAAGCACATATTTTAATATCTTCGCCGCATTTGATCATTTTACGAAACGGAAAATACTGGAAACTGTAGATCCTGCTCAACAGGATGTATATGTGTATTTCTGTCGAAAGTACTGGCTTGAAACTATATGCCAGTCTTTGTTTCATGCAAAAATACCCAATAAACACGGACATACGATGATATAAAGTTAATACAGATATATTTCAGAAGTATGAATAATGGAAGCACATATTTTAATATCTTCGCCGTATTTGATCATTTTACGAAACGGAAAATACTGGAAACTGTAGATCCTGCTCAACAGGATGTATATGTGTATTTCTGTCGAAAGTACTGGCTTGAAACTATATGCCAGTCTTTGTTTCATGCAAAAATACCCAATAAACACGGACATATGATGATATAAAGTTAATACAGATATATTTCAGAAGTATGAATAATGGAAGCACATATTTTAATATCTTCGCCGTATTTGATCATTTTACGAAACGGAAAATACTGGAAACTGTAGATCCTGCTCAACAGGATGTATATGTGTATTTCTGTCGAAAGTACTGGCTTGAAACTATATGCCAGTCTTTGTTTCATGCAAAAATACCCAATAAACACGGACATATGATGATATAAAGTTAATACAGATATATTTCAGAAGTATGAATAATGGAAGCACATATTTTAATATCTTTGCCGTATTTTATCATTTTACGAAACGGAAAATACTGGAAACTGTAGATCCTGCTCAACAGGATGTATATGTGTATTTCTGTCGAAAGTACTGGCTTGAAACTATATGCCAGTCTTTGTTTCATGCAAAAATACCCAATAAACACGGACATATGATGATATAAAGTTAATACAGATATATTTCAGAAGTATGAATAATGGAAGCACATATTTTAATATCTTCGCCGTATTTGATCATTTTACGAAACGGAAAATACTGGAAACTGTAGATCCTGCTCAACAGGATGTATATGTGTAAACTGTAGATCCTGCTCAACAGGATGTATATGTGTATTTCTGTCGAAAGTACTGGCTTGAAACTATATGCCAGTCTTTGTTTCATGCAAAAATACCCAATAAACACGGACATACGATGATATAAAGTTAATACAGATATATTTCAGAAGTATGAATAATGGAAGCACATATTTTAATATCTTCGCCGTATTTTATCATTTTACGAAACGGAAAATACTGGAAACTCTAGATTCTGCTCAACAGGATGTATTTACCAGGGAGGGGGTGAGGTAATCAGTTAAACGGAGTGATACGAAACGAGACGAAAAGAGATGAAGAGGGACGGCGGGAACCGAAGAGAGACGGCGGGAAATGGAGAGAGACGAAGATATACGAAGACAGGCGGCGGGAGACGAAGAGAGGCTGCGGGAGACTGCGATTGAAGTAAAGTGACAGACAAACATTGAGAATTTAGATATAGTTAGATAGATTTTGAGTTTTGAAGACTCAACTATGATGAAGAGAACTCTGAACGTGAGTCAAGCTTTAAGCTTGTTTTTTGACATGGAGGAGGAGGAATCTGTGATGTTGCCCATGTGTCGTAGTTGACAGAAACCGCTTTGAAGCGTGGCACAGATAAAGACAGAAAAAACAGATTGTTGTACATAATGTGTATATATATATATATATTTGTATTATATTTATAATAACACTTTTGCCTTATCAGAATGAAATCCCATGCTACCTCAATCAAACTTTCACATTATCATAGTCACATCCCATGTATATATTTCCTGCTTTTAAATGGTTTCGTTGTGTATGTTTGTGTTATGAAAAATAAAATCATTTTCAAAATCTGTTTTTACATTTTTTTTGTGATTTTGGGTCCAAAATGTTCATATAGTAGAAGATCACTGCTCTAAGTCAAAAATCCTACATCCAACCGAAATAAATATAATTAATTATGATGAATACGTCCAATACCCAATATGTCACCTTCCCCACCCATGACAAAGGACACATTCTTGATCTCGTCTCCTCTACCAACCTCCCAGTGATTGACCTCCACCCTTGCCCATTTCCCCTCTCCTACCACAAACTCATAAAATTCACCATTGCACCCCCCACCCGAAACCCCTGACCACCCAGAAATATCACCTTCCGTAATCTACACTCCATTGACCATAACCATCTCTCCGAACTGCTATCGTCTAATCTCCCCCTGGACGCAACCCTCAGCTCACCTGATGATCTGCTCAACCACCTCAACTCCACCCCCTCAAAAATAAAACTGTTACTTTCAAGACCTTCTCACCCTGGTTCACACCCGCACTGCGTAAAATGAAGCATCGAGGCCGCCAACTTGAACGTCTTTCAAAGAAATCATCCCTCACAGTCCATTACATAAGCTACAAACTCCATCTCAATGCATACAAAGACGCTCTTATTGCCGCTAAATCTGCCTACCTCTCAAACATCTTCACTGAACCCTCCCGTAACCCCGGGACCCTCTTCTCCACAGTTAACAAGCTCTTCAAACCCCGTGCTGATAACCTCCCTGTAAGGGAAACTTCTGTAGCAATGGAGAGTCAGGACTCAGAGAGACACGGGACGAGCAGGAGTTCTGATGTCAAACACTGGCAGTTTATTACAAGCATCTCTGCACTGTCTGTCCCTCTGCACTGTCTGCCTGTACTGACACCTCACGTCACTCTACACTCGTCGATCAGAGCGAGCGGAGCGCATTTTCGCGAGCGGAGCACATTTTCTCATCCGCCTCACGGAGCGTGGAAACTGAGGGGCAGGGCTGCCTCTCTTCCGTCGGCGTGGATAGGAGGTTTACCTGTGCACCTGTGCTGTTGTGGGGAGGTTTTTCCCGGGAAGTCGCGGAGAGACGGAGTGGCTGCACGTTGTTGTTTGGGCCCCCTTTTTCCACCTTCCCAGTTGTGCTGTGGCAGGGACCTGCTTCCACGTGTCGTGTGCTGCTGTCCTGGCGAGATTTTACCCCGGGGGGCGTAACGGAGAGACCGGAGCGGCTTCGCGTTCGGGCTGCGGCCTGCTTTACACCTGCTGTAGCGGAGGCCTGTATCCACCTGCTCCACCTGTCGTGCTCTACGGTGCCGAGGACGTTTTACCACGGGGATATCGCTGAGAGACCGGAGCGCCTCTACGCCTCGAGCTGGTCCTGCTTCGCCTATCCTGCTGTAGGCCTACTGAGGAGGTTCTGCACCGGGGATATCGCGAGGAGAACGGAGCGCCTCCACATTTCGGGCCTGCTTGCACGCCTATCCGGATGCTCTGCTGGTCTGGGAAAATGGCCCATATCGGGATTCTGCTGTGCCTGTTAACTGTTTTGGACTATGAGAAGATCTCTAGTCATTCTGAGAAGACTACTGGATTCAGGTCTGTTCTGCCACCTGCAGTGGGCATCCCCTGCAAAGGTTCGGATGTGTTGCTCAAACAATTACCGGTTGCCTTGTCACAGTCAATCTGCTCGACAAAATATGTTTGTCTTTTTTATTTTCCTGCGATGATGGTTCTTCAGGACTGCTTCTTAATCACACTCTCGCAGACTTTTCCGGTGTTTCTAAATTAGATGACAATGTATGTGTGTCATTTAAGAGGAAAAGATGCCTGGTTTTGTTGTTGTTATTACTGTCAGGAAATGTACAACCTAACCCTGGTCCGCCCAGTAGTAATAGTCAGATCGCTACTCCTCTTTTCAATATGTTTATTGATTTTCAGTTTACAAAAAATCACATAGGACGAAGACATAGAACCAAAAGCAATACATATATACACAGGACAACTACTTTACATAAAAGAAAAGTAGCAACACTAAATTAAATTGGTACATACCACAAGGGCACTCTAATACATCTGCAATCATCGAGTTTTCCAGCAATAGGACCGTATTTCTACAGAGGATATCACAGTCATTTACATTTTACCATATTGTAGCACATTATAGAATTATCGCATTATCCTGCCCCAGTTTCGTTCAGAAATTGAGATAGGTCGTTGTTCTTGGTGTACTCTATAAAACATCCCCAGACCTTCTGGAACAGTTCTTGTTTGTCTTTAAGAATGTAAGTAATTTTTTCTAAAGGCAGACATAAAGAAAGTTCCCTAAACCACTGTGCAATACTAGGTTTGCCCAACTTTTTCCATGTTAAGGCAATCACTCTTTTTGCTTGTAGTAAACATATATCTATAAAAACTTGTTTATAACGTTGTATGTTATGTCCATCCGGATATAGGCCAAGTAGGAACATTTTTGGTTCCAGCTTTAAGCTGATCGCTAAATTATTCTGTACTGTTACCCTAACCTCTTCCCAGAATTCCTTTATTCCTGGACATAACCATAGACAATGAAACAGTGTGCCTTTTCCTTCCCCACATCTGGTGCACGTGTCTGGGATATTAGCGTTACATTTATTCAATTTTTCTGGTGTAATGTACACTCTCATTAGCCACTTGTATTGCAGAAGCTTTAGACGCGTATTACCCGTCTGTGTTTGGGCCGCCTTACAAGCTGTGCTCCACTGTTCCAATGTTAGATTTTCCTGTAAGTCATTTTTCCAAGCATTGAGTCCAGAGTTCGAGGATTCTGAGGAGAACGCCAGCAGGAGATCGTAGAATTCAGATATGATGCCCTTCCCAAAGGGGTTTTTAATTAAAACTTTCTCCAATATGGACAGAGGAGGGGCCAGCATGAGTCGGTCCTGGTTCGCTCCTACAAAGCTCCTGAGTTGCAAGTATTTAAAAAAATGTTTACGAGGACAGATCGCTACTCCTGCTGATTTTAAAGCTAGGTCTGGGTTAGGTTTCATCCACTTGAATGTGCGCAGTCTGTTAGGTAAACTAGATTTTGTCCATATCTGGGCAAAATCGACTGACGCTGACGTCATTGTCTTGTCTGAAACATGGCTAAATAAATCTATTTTGGCCTCTGACATTGCCTTAAATGGTTTTAATGTGTATCGTACCGACCGGCCTAATAAAGGTGGTGGCGTTGCAATTTATGTTAAGAATAAGTTCAGTGTAACCACATTAATTTCCAAATCGATCAGTAAGCAATTTGAATGTTTAGCCTTAAATATAGAAGTGGCAAAGGGTCAACAGGTCATGGTGGTGGGCTGCTACAGACCCCCCTCAGCTGTCAAAGACTCCTTGTCTTCACTAGCAAATCTTTTATCACAACTAGACTACAAGGAAATAGTGCTACTTGGAGATTTTAACTGGGACTGGTTAACTGCAGTGTCAGAGGATTTTAAAAACCTTTGTATCTCTTTAAATGTTACTCAGATTGTGGACAGTCCTACTCGCCCAAATATTAAGTCCCCTAATAAATCCTCCCTAATTGATCACATTTTAACTAATGTTCCCCATAAATATTCTTCTGTGGGAGTATTTGCAAATGATCTGAGCGATCACTGTGTTGTAGCCACAATTAGGGACACTAAGGTCCAAAAGGTTAAACCTCGCATTATCATCAAGAGAGACATAAAACGTTTTGTGGAGCAGGGTTTTGTGCATGATCTGTTTGATTTTGATTGGGGTAAAATCGTGTGCTGATGTTGAAACCGCATGGTCTTATTTTTATCTTGGTTTTATGGAGATCATTGATAGACATGCACCCCTGCGTAAATTTAGAGTAAAGGGACGAGACAATCCTTGGTTTTCTGCTGAGCTGTCTAGTCTCCTTCATGAGAGAAACAAGGCCTGGGCAAAGGTTAGGAAATCAGGCTCAGAGATAGAATGGCTGCGTTTTAGGCAGCCATTCACTTAGCTTCACTTCAAATGTCAAAAGTGCAAAGTCGAAGTACTATTTGACAGTTACCACAGAAAACCTAAATAATCCTAGGAAATTTTGGAAAGCAATAAAATCGATATCAACCGGTGAGATCCGTAATGTGCTACCTCCGTGCCTTACCACAGCATCTGGCCATATATCGGACAGGGCTACTATGCTAAATTGCTTTAATGAGCATTTTGTGTCCTGTGGTTCTCTATTTGATTCTGTCACTAACTCTGCTTCTGTAAACACCACAGTCTGTGACTCTGAACAACGTGGTCTGGAAAACCCTTTCAGTTTGACCCCTTTTACTGTTGATGTTGTTCATGAAGCCTTATCTAAGCTAGATCCTAGGAAACCGGCTGGCCCGGACAACTTAGAACCTTTCTTTTTAAAGATAGCTGCAGATTGTATTGCTCCACCTCTCACTTCTCTTTTTAACCTCTCCCTCAGCACAAATACAATTCCAAAAGTATGGAAGTCTGCTTATGTCTTGCCTTTACTGAAAGGAGGGGAGGCAACTATTTTAAATAACTATAGGCCAATCTCTAAATTGTCAGTTCTGGCTAAGGTTCTTGAACGCCTAGTGAGTGAACAGGTAAAGGAGTTTTTATGTACAAATGACAACCTGTCTAAACATCAGTCAGGCTTCAGAAAGAAACACAGCACCATCACTGCCACAATGAAAGTGGTGAATGACATTAATAGTATTTTAGATAATAAGCAGAGTTGTGCAGCTCTGTTTATTGACCTTTCCAAAGCGTTTGACACCGTTGATCATCTCATCTTAAAGCAGAGGCTATTCAGTATTGTCCTATCCAGCCTTGCAGTGGGGTGGTTTGTGAACTACCTCTCTGAAAGGTCCCAATGTGTTCATTTTGATGGACTGTCTTCTGAGTGGTTAAACATTTCTAATGGTGTACCACAAGGTTCTGTTTTAGGACCACTTTTATTCTCCATATATATTAACAGCGTAGGTGATAATGTGGATGAAGCTACTTTACATTTTTATGCGGATGATACTGTGATGTATTGTGCAGGTCCCACCGTTAAGGAGGCTGTTGTTAAATTACAGGCTGTTTTTAACACTATTCAGACTCAGTTCTCTGAATTAAAGCTTCTTTTAAATGTGGATAAAACCAAGGTAATGCTCTTTTCAAAAGCAAAAAAGACACCAGAGCCTGTTTTAGATATTGTAACTACGCAAGGAACAAAACTTGAAGTTGTTGCCTGTTACAAATACCTTGGTATCTGGCTTGATGATTGTCTCTCTTTTAAACTTCATGTCAATAACCTGCTAAAAAAACTGAGGGTTAGGCTAGGGTTCTTTTTCAGAAACAAGTCCTGTTTCTCGCTTGAGGCCAGGAAAAGGCTAGTCACTGTGACCTTTTACCTGTGCTGGACTATGGGGATCTGGTCTATATGAATGCACCTGCCAATTGCCTGGTCAAGTTAGATGCTGCGTATCACAGTGCACTGAGATTTGTCACAAACTGTAAAGCATTAACCCATCACTGTACCCTGTATGCAAGGGCTGGTTTGCTTTCACTAACTGTACGGAGGCTCAGTCACTGGTACATTTTTATATACAAAGCCATGCTAGGGAAACTTCCATCTTATATCTGCTCCCTGATCTCATGGAAAATTGTAAGTGGCAACTGCCTGAGATCGAATGCTGTGGTTTTATTAAATGTGCCAACTGCTAGGACTGTCTTAGGGAAGACAGCTTTTAGATGCGCAGCTCCTCTGTCTTGGAATAGTCTGCAAATTAAATGGAAACTGAACAATCTGGTGCCACTAAATGTTTTTAAAGCTCGGTTGGATGCTAGTCAATCAGAAGCTATTGGTACCTGTTTATGTGGATAATTATGTAAATGATGCTGGATGATGTCCTTTTGTTGTTCTGTTTATGCTTTTATGTTTCATGTGGAACTACTTGAACAGGTCTCCCTTGGAAAAGAGATCAATGATCTCAATGGGATTTGAAATGAAATGAAGCATCGGCCGGAGAATTCATATCACAAGTCACAGCAGCAGAAAGTTCTGACTGCTCAGGTGGATTGCCATGTCAATTCTGAATCCCTTCTCCCTTGGCAGACCTTTTAATTAGCTTCAGAGAGCTAATCAGCATATTGGGGGAGGCGTAAGCATCTGTGGAGCTAGAGGAGATTATCCCCCAACTAGAAATACTCAATCACTTGTCAGTGGTGTTTAGAAGCCAGCGTTCCCACAGCGATAAACCATTTTGTGACCGAGAGTTAAACTGGTTTATCAAGATAGCTGGAGCCTCCCATTCCTTAAGAGAGATAACAGAGCCAGGGTTTGGTCGTAAAACGTCAGCAGGCAATTAAGGTTAAATCTCTTAGGAGTAAGGAAGAATTATTATTTCACACTTAGGAAGAGAGAAGAAATATTCTCTAACACTCCCTACTTCTACTTCCGCTACTTGCAGCTCATTCCTCCAGTTTTTCGCAGACAAAATTAACGCCATTAACCACTCCTTCTCAGCTTCATCTGATATACAAGCATCTCCCCCAACCTCCACCGCTACCATTTCTCCCCCCATCTCCCTTGACCTCCTGACTCCTCCTCCCCAGCGCCGCCTCTCCCAGTTCAACTTGGTTACCCCACTTGAAATACTCCATCTGATCGGTTCCTCAAATCCCACAACCTGCTCCCTTGACCCTCTACCAACTCCTCTCCTGAAGTCCTGCCTCCCCGTCCTCTGCCCCTATCTTGCTAACCTTTTCAACTCCTCGCTGTCCCATGGAACTCTCCCCTCTGCTTTCAAAACTGCTGCCCTTACTCCATTCCTCAAAAAACCTGGTCTTGATCCCTCCTCCCTCACTAATTACCGCCCCAACTCCAACCTACCATTCCTCTCAAAAACTCTTGAACGCATTGTAGCCAAACAAATTCACTGCCATCTCCAAACCAACCAGCTTTATGAACCCCTTCAGTCTGGATTTCGTCCTCACCACAGTACAGAAACTGCACTCGTCAAAGTCCTCAATGACCTCCTCACCTCTGCTGACACTGGTTCCCTCAATATTCTCATCCTCCTCGACCTGAGTGCAGCCTTCGATACCGTGAGCCACAACATCCTGCTCACCCGACTCAGGGACATTGGTATTGAAGGTATTGCACTCAGATGGCTCCAGTCCTACCTCACTGAACGATCCCACTTAATCTCCCTCCCAAACCACTCCTCTGCCACAGCTTCAGTCACCCAAGGCGTTCCTCAAGGATCAGTACTTGGCCCCCTCCGCTTCATCATTTACATCCTCCTCCTCGGTCAGATACTCCGCCACTTTAACCTCGACTTCCACTACTATGCTGATGACACTCAGATCTACCTCAGCACCAAATCCCTCTATGACCCACCCCTTACCCACATCAATTCCTGTCTGACAGCTATTAAAACTTGGATGCAACATAACCTCCTCAAACTGAACAACAACAAAACAGAACTCCTCCTAATCGGCTCCAAATTCACCCTCAGCAAGGTCACTAACATAACTCTCACCATCGATGGCACCATTGTTTCCCCCTCCAATCAGGCACGCAACCTTGGCGTAATCTTTGACCCCACCCTCTCCCTCGAACCAAATAGTCAAAACCTCATTTTTACACCTCCGCAATATTGCAAAAATCCTACCCTCTCTCACCCACCCCGCAGCCGAACGACTAATCCATGCCTTCATTTCCTCCCGCCTTGACTACTGCAACTCACTTCTTTACGGCATCAGCACTACATCCCTCAACAGACTCCAACGGGTTCAAAATGCAGCTGCATGTCTCCTCACGCATACCAAATCATGGCATCACATCACCCCAGTCCTCAAAGACCTCCACTGGCTTCCTGTCTCCCATCGCATCAACTACAAAATGCTGGTCCTCACCTACAAAGCACTCCACCATCTGGCCCCCCCTTATCTCACAAACCTTCTCACTCCTTATCAACCCCCACAGTCCCTCAGATCCACCGCAGCCGGACTCCTATCCATTTCCACATCCACACTCTGCAACTTTGGGGACAGAGCCTTCTCAGTGGCAGCTCCTAGGCTCTGGAATTCCCTCCCCCAAGATCTCCGTGACACTGAGTCCCTCACAGTCTTTCAGTCCCGCCTCAAAACACATCTTTTCAACTCTGTCTACCCATAAGCCCCCCCCCCCTCTCAATCAACTTCTTCTTGACTGCCTTTTTATTTTTTACTTACTTGTTTGCCTGTTCTTGTTTGTCTACCCTCCATCATACTGTAAAGCGTCTTTGAGTTGTGAAAAGCGCTATATAAATAAAATGCATTATTATTATTATTATTATTGTTGAACATCTATCATTATGATAGTATGTTTCAATCAATCAAAGTGTATTTATATAGCCCAATATCACAAATGTTACATTTGTCTCAGGGGACTCAGTTTGTGCAGAACATTAATACAAATACAACACCCTCTGTCATTGGACCCTCACATCGAAAATGGAAAAACTTCCAAAAAAAAAACCACAGTGAATGGGGGAAATATTGAAGAAACCTTGGGGAGAGCAACAGAGGATGGATCCCTCTCCCAGGACGATCAGACGTGCAATAGATGTTGTGTGTGAATAAAGAAGATAATACATTTACAACATAGGTAGTCCAAATGCTTGAAAATGCATGTGTCTATAAATGATAATAAGATAAAGATGGATCCAGGTGAATGTAAACAATCTTTTGGGTGCCATCAAATAAGTAGTAAGGTGAGCGTCAGACAGGACCAGAGGTCGCGTTAACCGAATATTTTCCGTCAATGACGGATTTCTTCTAACAATGACGGAAAAATCTGAAAGCAGTCCGTCATTTTGACAGATTAGAACAAACTCGGAACAGCGCCAAAGTTTCCCCGCAGCGAGGCTCCGGTGTTATGCCGTGTTATGCATGACCTCCAAAAAGAAAATTATACCGTTTCCAAACCTAACTGTGCCGTACAAATCATTGAAATGTCTGTGAGTTTTGGCTTTACGCTGTGCACGCTCCTGCGAGGTGCAGCAGCCATGCATAACACGGCGCATGTGAACCCCCCCCCCCCGCTGACAGTTCACGAGCATGCTTCCCCCCCCCCCCTCGTCAGAGTTGTGTAAAGGCCGACGGGTAATTCTGGATTTTGACGGAAGTTTTACGATCCTGTCTGTCAAAATGACGGGCAGCGAAAAAGTCTAGCGCAACCTCTGGACAGGACTATGGCCATAGGCACAGCCACGACCCAGGGTTCAGAACTCAAGATCAAAGCAACACGCACAGTGAGCCACAACTCGTAATCCAGGACTCAGGACCACAGCAACAGGCACAGCCACGACTCAGGATCCAGGACTCAGGATCCAGGACTTAGGATCCAGGACTCAGGACCCAAGAGTTAGGACCACAGCATCAGGCACAGCCACGACTCAGGATCCAGGACTCAGGACCACAGCAACATGATCAGCCACGACTCAGGATCCAGGCGTAGACAGACACAAACATTTTTGGGGAAGCTAGGTTATTTGGAATGTGAGGATACACAGCTACAGAGAAAGAGAAGAAAGAAGTAAGGTGTCCCCTGACAGTCTATGCCTATAGCAGCAAAACTAGGCGCAATTGTGCTTTTAGAGAACAACCAATAACCCTGCATTCTTGGAACACAATGCCCTTGTGGGACAGCAGGGTATAATGAGCTCTTTAATATAGGATGCCTGATTTTTGCAATGTTACATATGAAAGAAGGCAGTACTTAAAATGTGTTTTTTGTGGGCGTTAAAGGGCAAATCCTGATCAAATATAATTCCTAAGATTCCTTATGGTTTGCTGGAGGCCAACGCGGTTCCTGTTCTAGCTCCGTGCTTGCGCTCTTCTGGTTCAGAACCGTTTTTTATTTCATCCCCCGTTTTGTTCCCACCGCCCAGAACCCGAGTGGTGCTGCGTCATTGCGTCATCTTTTGCGTCATGACGTTGCCGTCATGACGTTGCCGTTTACGTGCCTGCTTCATAAAGCCAAAACGCACGGAAACCCAACAACAATGGCCGATTGTATTGAAACGCTGCTCGTTTTGCTTTTGCTCTGTCGAAACCAAATGGAAATAATTGGACGACTTCACCACAAACTTTCCATTCGTCACAAGCGACTTTCAAATGTTCTTTGACAGAGTCCAGCAAGTCATAATGTGGACTTGTTTTCCGACGATCGCTGCCACTCTGTCCGAGGTCTCGCTTTTGTTCCCGCTAATCCATCTCAACTTTTTCAGTTTGTTGCAAATCTGGTCCACGGTTTAAGCATCGGGTTTTCGTGGCGTATGCGGTTCTTGCTTCTAGACCGACAATTTTTTGAAGCTTGAAAATAACCGGTTTTAGGGGAAAAGAGCCGGCTCCGCTGCGGTGTGAACAGGAAAAACCGGTGCTTATCAAGCTCTAGCTCCGAACCGGCCCTGGAAACGCGTTCGTGTGAAAGGGGCATTATATGCCTGGGGCCTAGTACACTAACTACTAGTACAATAAGTACTTTTTGCATTAACACTCTGATACTGGTGAGGTTAGCGGTAGGTGAAAATGTCTCATCATAGTTTTCACCCCTCTTCTGACTGTATCCCTTGGCTACATATCGTGCCTTGTATCTTTCGGACAACATTGGTTTTGATATCATACACCTATTTACCCCCCACTGCTTTCTCACCTTGAGGTAAATTGGTCAGGATAAATGTGTCATTCTCTTTTAGTGATTGCATTTCCTCATCCATTGCAATAACCCATTGTTTTGACTCAGATGAAGTTACAGCTTCCCTAAATGTTAAAGGGATATTGCACATTAATCTGTAACAATAGTCAATTTTTGTCAGTAGCTGATCCTCCCTTTCCTTACCACATACACTGTTACATAAGTAAGCTGGCTTCTTTCTCACTCTTGAAGGATAACGCCTAAGCTCCCTGTTGTCGTCTTCTGTCTCTGTTACCACAGGTATAGATACTGGGCTAACGTTAGTATCACGCTTGATTTTGCCAGATTTGTTCTGTACCTCAAAGCAGTGTGCGAACTAAACCACGGTCTCCGGAGGAGCCGGGATTTATTTAATTTTTTTCCGGGGGGGGGGTAAATGCTGATCCGTGCATTAATAGCAACAGCACAGACATAGGCCTATTATAAAGAGAAAATCTGTTGCACACTGGGTGGTGCCACAGGTCTACATTTACATGAAACGTCCCGATGGATCATGTTCATGTCAACAGATTTCCCGAGCATGTATGGGCTACGCAAACTTCAATCAACTTGATAATAAATATTCCTCCAGGAGTCTCACATTCTTTGCGGACTGATTGTACAAAGTGTACAACTTTGAAACGAAAATCTCGAAGTGGTTACATCCAGCAACAAGTTTTAGAGAGTCATGGACTGCCAATTCTAGCCGGTGGCAAAGACAATGTATAGACTGGATTTTGGGGAAGTCCTGTTTTAGCCGAGCAATGACCCCACTGTTTTTGCCAATGAGGACAGACGCGCCGTCAGTGGCTATGCTGATGAGATTGATAAACAAAAACTTGTCACCAAACGCTCGCCGACGAGTCCTCCTTCTGGGCCTGGCTCCAGAAAGGGACCCCGGGCTTCCTCCGGGCCGGGTATCCTCACTTCTTGTGTCGTCTTTCATGAGGTGTTTTGAACCAATCTTAGTCTGGCCCCTTGCCTGAGACCAATTTGCCATGGGAGACCCTACCAGGAACACAAGGTTCCAGACAACACAGCCCCCAGGTTCATCAGGGCACACAAACCTGTCTACCACGGTAAGGTGCTGGTTCTTCAGAGAACATCCCAACACAGTAAAACAACACAACAACAATAAGCCCTGGTTCACCAAAGAAATTCAACAATTAAGAAAGGACAAAAACTATGCATACAAATCCGGAAATAAAGAGGACTATATGGCTGCAAAATACAAACTTAGATCTGGAATAAGAAAAGCCAAATTCAACTATGCTTCGAAAATAGAACAGGACATTTCAAACAATAACACTAGGACAGTTTGGAAAAAACTTCAGGTCCTCACCAACTACAAAACAAAGGCACCCCCCCCCCCCACACCTGAAAATGACCATCAGCTTCCGGACAAACTGAACGCCTTCTACAGCAGGTTTGATCATTCTCCAGTTTCTCCACTATCACCCCCATCTCCCCCCACCATTCCTCATCAAAGAGGCAGAGGTGAGGTGCACGTTCAGGAGACTGAAAAGAAACAAGGCGGCAGGCCCAGACAATATTAGCCCTGCGGCACTCCATCACTGTGCTGCAGAACTGGCCCCTGTTTTCACCAACATATTCAACTCCTCCCTCTGCCAGTGTTCAGTTCCTCACTGTTTTAAGGAATCATTTCATTTTCATTTCATTTCAAACCTTTATTTAGACAGATAGGTCCCTTGAGATCATGGATCTCTTTTACAAGGGAGACCTGCATCAATTTAGTTCCACATGACACTTAAAAACAACATAAAAACAAACAATAGAGGACATCATAATTACATATTCACCAACACTTACAAACACCCATAGTGTCAGAAAGCATCTCGTGCAGACGTGCCTTAAAAACATTCAGAGAAATAAAATTGCTCAATTTCAATTTGGACTGTAGGCTGTTCCATAAAAGCCGTCTTACCTAAGACAGTCCTCACTCTTGGCACATCTAACAAGACCACATCCTGCGATCTCAGACAATAGCTGCACGCAACTTTCTGCTTTACCAGAGAACAGATGTAATACGGGAGTTTGCCCAACATAGCTTTATAAATAAAAGTGTACCAGTGACTGAGCCTCCGTACAGAGAGTGATGGTAAACCTGCCTTGGTATACAGTGTACAGTGATGTGTAAGCGCTTTACAATTTGTGACAAATCTCAGAGCACTGTGATACGCAGCATCCAATTTGCTCAGGTAATTGGCAGGTGCATTCATATACAACAAATCCCCATAGTCCAGCACAGGTAAAAAGGTCACAGTGACTAGCCTTTTCCTGGCCTCAAGCGAGAAGCAGGACTTGTTTCTGAAAAAGAACCCTAGCCTAACCCTCAGTTTTTTAAGCAGGTTATTGACATGAAGTTTAAAAAAGAGACAATCATCAAGCCAGATACCAAGGTATTTGTAACAGGCAACAACTTCAAGTTTTGTTCCTTGTGTAGTTACAATATCTAAAACAGGCTCTGGTGTCTTTTTAGCTTTTGAAAAGAGCATTACCTTGGTTTTATCCACATTTAAAATAAGCTTTAATTCAGAGAGCTGAGTCTGAATACTGTTAAAAACAGCCTGTAATTTAACAACAGCCTCTTTAATGGAGGGACCTGCACAATACATCACAGTATCATCCGCATAAAAATGTAAAGTAGCTTCATCCACATTATCACCTACACTGTTAATATATATGGAGAATAAAAGTGGTCCTAAAACAGAACCTTGTGGTACACCATTATAAATGTTTAACCATTCAGAAGACAGTCCATCAAAATGAACACATTGGGACCTTTCAGAGAGGTAGTTTACAAACCACCCCACTGCATTGCTGGATATGCCAATACTGAGTAGCCTCTGCTTTAAAATTCGATGATCAATGGTGTCAAATGCTTTGGAAAGGTCAATAAACAGAGCTGCACAACTCTGCTTATTATCTAAAATAGTAGTAATGTCATTTACCACTTTCATTGTCGCAGTGATGGTGCTGTGTTTCTTTCTGAATCCTGACTGATGTTTAGACAGGATATCATTTATACATAAAAACTCCTTTACTTGTTCACTCACAAGTCGTTCGAGCACCTTAGCCAGAACTGACAATTTAGAGATTGGCCTATAGTTATTTAAAATAGTTGCCTCCCCTCCTTTCAGTAAAGGCAAGACATAAGCAGACTTCCATACTTTTGGAATTGTGTTCGTGCTGAGGGAGAGGTTAAAAAGAGAAGTAAGAGGTGGAGCAATAAAATCTGCAGCTATCTTTAAAAAGAAAGGTTCTACGTTGTCCGGGCCAGCCGGTTTCCTAGGATCTAACTTGGATAATGCTTCATGAACAATACCAACAGTTAAAGGAGTAAAACTGAAAGGGTTTTCCAGACCACATTGTTCAGAGTCAAGGATTGGAGCGTTCACAGGAGCCACACAGCCAAACAGAGAGCCACAAGACACAAAATGCTTATTAAAGAAATGTAGCATAGTAGCCCTGTCTGATATAATGCCAGATGCTGTGGTGAGGCACGGAGGTAGCTCATTTGGGATATCACCAGTGGAAATCGATTTTATGGCTTTCCAAAATGTCCTAGGATTATTCAGGTTTTCTGTGGTAACCGACAAATAGTACTTTGATTTAGCACTTTTTATTTGAGATGTGAAGCTATTTCTTAGCTGCCTAAAACGTAGCCATTCTACCTCTGAGCCTGATTTCCTAGCCTTAGCCCAAGCATTATTTCTCTCATGAAGGAGACTGGACAGCTCAGCAGAAAACCAGGGATTGTTTCGTCCCTTCACTCTAAATGTACGCAGAGGTGCATGTCTATCTATAATTTTCATAAAACCAAGATAAAAATAAGACCATGCAGTTTCTACATCAGCACACAGATTGATTTTACCCCAATCAAAATCAAACAGATCATGTAAAAAACCCTCCTCCACAAAGTGTTTTTTGTCTCTCTTTGTGATGATACGTGGTTTAACCTTTTGGACCTTAGTGTCCCTAATTGTGGCTACAACACAGTGGTCACTCACATCATTAGCAAATACTCCCACAGATGAGTATTTATGTGGAACATTTGTTAAAATTAGATCAATTAAGGAGGATTTATTTGGGGACTTAATATTTGGGCGAGTAGGACTGTCTATAATCTGGGTAAAATGCAATGAGGTACACAGGTTTTTAAAATCCTCTGACACAGAAGTTAACCAGTCCCAATTAAAATCACCAAGTAACACTATTTCCTTGTAGGAAAGTTGTGATAACAGTTTTGCCAATGACGATAAAGAGTCCTTGACAGCCGAAGGGGCCCTTGTAGCAGCCCACCACCATGACCTGTTGACCCTTTGTTACCTCAATATTCACGGCTAAAAATTCTAGCTGTTTACTAACTGATTTGGAAACCATATTAGTTACACAAAACTTATTTTTCACATAAATGGCAACGCCACCACCTTTTTTAGGCCGGTCAGTACGATATACACTGTAACCATTTATGTATATGTCAGAGGCCAAAATGGATTTATCTAGCCACGTTTCTGATAAGACAATGACATCAGCATCAGTCGAACTCGCCCAAATACGGACAAAATCTAATTTAGGTAACAGACTACGCACATTTAAATGAATTAAACCTAGCCCAGATCTAGATATAAAATCAGCAGAAGTAGCTATTTGACTAATACTGCTAGGTGGACCTGGATTTGGCTGTACATTTCCTGATAGTAACAACAATAAAAATACCAAGCACCTTTTCCTCTTAATCAACACACATACATTTTCAGCTGTTCTAGAGTCACCAGCAAACTTCGCGAAAGTGAGATTAGAGTTTAAAAAACAATTCTGAAGGACCATCGTGGCAGGCATGTGAGAAAGACAAACATTTTCCGAAATGAATGTCCGCGACAGTGCAACCAGCAATTGTTTGTGCAACACCTCCGAAACTGTACAGGGGATGTCCACTGCGGGCGGCAGAACATACCCGAATCCAGTAGATTTTTCAGGACGACTAGCGATCTTCTCCTTGTCCAGCACAGCCAAGAAAAGGCACAGCAGAAACACGACACCCGCCATTCTCCCAGTCCAGCACAACAGTATCCACGCTGTTCCCGGAGCAAGGTGGAACCAGGCCTCAGCTACAGCAGCACAGCAGAGCAGAGAAGGTGGAACCAGGCCTCAGCTACAGCAGCACAGCAGAGCAGAGAAGGTGGAACCAGGCCTCAGCTACAGCAGCACAGCAGAGCAGAGCAGGTGGAACCAGGCCTCAGCTACAGCAGCACAGCACAGCAGAGAAGGTGGAACCAGGCCTCAGCTACAGCAGCACAACAGAGTAGAGAAGGTAATCCCACCGCGTTACACCGGCTATTTAATCCACTTTACATCTCCACCGGTAGCACAGGCGCGGAGAGGAGCGGCGATACGCGGTGTGAGGAGCGGCTATCACTACCACTATCCACTATCATCCCTGTAACCAAGTCTAATAAAATATCCTGCCTCAATGACTACAGGCCCATAGCCCTCACATCTGTGGCGATTAAATCATTTGAGCGCATCATTCTCAGGCACCTAAAAACCAGCACCTCCCCCCTCATGGACTCATATCAATTTGCTTACAGAACCAACAGATACGTGGATGATGCTGTCAACCTGGCAATCCATCACGCTCTACAACACCTGGAATCCCCCAACACCTACGCCCGCATCTTGTTCCTGGACTTTAGCTCCGCTTTCAACACCATCAACCCGGAAAAACTCTTCAATAAACTAATGGACATGAACACTGACCCCTGCATCTGTCACTGGATCCACAGCTTCCTCTGGAACAGACAACAACGGGCCAAAATAAACAACTCCACATCTCTCCCTCTGCACCTCAGGATAGGAGCTCCACAAGGCTGTGTCCTATCCCCCTGGTTATTCTCACTCTACACAAACCAACTCACATCTCAGCACCCCACAGTCAACATATATAAATACGCAGATGACACAACAATAACAGGACTCATCTCAAATAATAATGAAACACAATACCTCACTCAGATCCATCAAGCAGTCACCTGGTGCTCAGAAAACAACCTCCTACTTAACACAGCTAAAACCCAAGAAATAATCATCGACTTCAGGCGAAAGCCAGAGCCCAAATCACCTCTATCTATCACCGGCAAACTCATTTCCACCACAGAATCACTCAAATTTCTTGACACTCACATAAGCAATAACCTCAAATGGAAGACCAACCACATCTACAAAAAAGCCAACCAAAGGCTATTCTTTCTGCGGCAGCTCAAGACATACAGAGTGAGGAAACATCTCCTAATCCAGTTCTACACAGCCATCATCCAGAGTATCCTCACATCATCCATCACAGTCTGGTACATCAGTTCAGACAACCTCTCCCGGAATAAACTTCAACGTATCGTCAATAAAGCATCAAAAATCACCTGTAGTCCCTTTCCATCACTCGAATCACTTCACCACCAACAAACTGTCACAAGGGCAAAGAAAATCATTTCTGACCCCTCCCACCCAGCTCACCATGTCTTCCAGCTTCTGCCCTCAGGGATGCGCTACAGGTCACTGTCCACCAAAACCGCCCGCTTCAAAAACAGCTTCTTCCCCTTTGCAATACAGACACTAAATGGACTCTAAATAACCCCAATGAACAATCACAATCAATCACACCTTGAACTTTATGTATACGTCATGATGTACTGTATGTATTTGCCGTGTGCTGTGTGTTGTACTTGTTATTGTCTGTTTACTGTATGTTGAATTGTATGGAACAAGCTGTAATAATCTGCACTGAACACGAATTCCACCAGTTTGGCTGTGTGGTCATTAAAGATTCTAATCTAATCTAAGATTCAGCGTTGACACATACAAACTGAGACCGTTCAGATAGATAGGACCTAAACCAGTTTAAAGCGGTTTCCTTTATGCCAATTAAATATTCTAGTGTTTCTAATAGGATGTCATGGTCGATAGTATCACATGCAGCACTAAGACTAAGCAAGACAAGAATAGAGACAAGTCCTTTGTCTGAAGCTATTAGAAGGTCATTTAGTCTGCCCATAACTATTCCATGGATAATTTGGTTTTAAAATAAGATTAATTTACGATATATATTTCAGTTATAGATTATCTAACTAAATCAAAGACCTGATTAGCTCTCACAACATAATTTCACTTGTTCTTCACCCAACAGTCAAGCTTGGGCATCAGTAGCCTTTCAAATCACACCCTGTTTAATGGTTAATGTTAATGACCAAATATTATATTAAATATTTTTTACGTTTGTTTATGTTCTTTTGCATCATTTTAGTGGGCTCAAGACAAGGAATCCTATACTATTTTCTTGTCTTTTGGTGCTTGTTGGCTGCTGCATTCTGTTATATTTGAGGTGAGTACCAAAGCATCATTATTGTTTTTGGATACCTATTAGAGCACATTTGAGCCAAATTTGTTTGTGTTTTGTGCAGACACGCTCCAAAATGATTTTCTCCTTTGTCTCACTATGGTAATTTTTTTATACTAGGTATTTAGCAAACTTTGTTCCTGTGGACAACCTGCTGGCAAACAGAGAAGGACAATTGAGACACATCATCAATTTAGATGACACTCTTCACTTTGGGTAAGAGACCTTACACTTTTAGTTTTGATTGCATACTAAAGGGCATATTTAAAACAATGTAGCCCACGTTTCTGAAGCTTACAAGATTATCATTTGAACATTTTAACTATGTATTTCAATATCTTTGTTTTGATGTGTCGGCAAGTTGGTTTGTGTGTCTGGAACATTTGTTTGAGTTTCTTATAGATTGGAGAACACATTTCATGAATCTACTTATTCAATAATCTTAGAATAAAAATGACTTATTTCTGGAACAAATATGGTTGATTTATCATTGGAAGTTGGGATCTATCAACATATGACAGTCCCCTGGCATTATCTCTGTTATCTTTGTTTCTGATGCAGCAGGTGGAGGTGTTGATTGGCTTTGATGGAAGCACCTGGGCTTGGTGCTCTTCAAATATAACTGCAAAGCACCAGAGCACCCGCTACCCTGGCGCATATCCTCTGCATACAATAACTATTAGATCCGTAGTACCAGCGACTTCCAGTTAATTTCCATATTCGGCATTCCAAAATGTATTCAATCCGACCAGTGTTTGAATTTCTCCTCCCACATGTTTTAAAAGCAGTTCAAGCAGCTTATTGTACATTAGGCCTTGGCTTGTCAGGGAGCCTTGGAGCATTTTGTGGTGGTTATATGAGCCAAGTGCTTACCTTGCTCCCTATTGTTAGTTCACCTTTTAAGGTAAAGTTAACAGTTCCACACTCCAATTGATCCATGGTTTCTCTGGTTTGTTTGGTGATATGCCTAGCCGACTTGTTGGAGAGGCTAAATCTCCTATTGTGTGAATGCTGAGATATGTTTGTACTTGGTTGCGGAGGTGAATGCTGGGAAGCCGTATTGCAGAGTCCTGTTCTGCCAGCTGGTTCTCATCATGTTTGCTTGTTCCAAAATCTGATAATACATCCCAGTTTAGCTCTAACTTTTCTGCTTCCCAGGATAAATGACTGCATGGATCAGGTAAGATTGGCAAAATGTATCTGAAAAGATACTTGCAGGTTTCCTGTCCTAGTGAGCATTCGAGATAAATACTTTTATACTTTAAATGCCAACTGGTCTCTACTCATAGAATGTGATGCCTTTTGGGCTTCGGAATGCATCAGCTACATTACAACGACTTAAGAATCATGTTATTAAATTATACATTTCCCTTTAGCACTTTGGACTTTGAAACAATGTAAATCTCCTCTAATGATCATTTCAAATATATGTATTTTTGTCTTTCATTTCAGGGCCAGACAAGGGGTTGAAACACGTACATCTTGGAAAGCTCCTATCATCTGGGAGGGGATGTTTGATTCCGATCTATACGACCAGAAGCACATCCAAAACCAGACGTCTGTGGCCCTCACCGTGTTCGCTGTGGGAAGGTTTGTTTGTCCATCACCACTAGCAGTTCAGTCGTAAACTGGTAGCACTTTGCCAATGCTTTGATACTATGAATTATTTGTACATATGAACAAATGAATCCATTCTATAACCGAATGAGATTCAGTCCGATTACTTTACTTGGGTTCAGACAGTAAAGTCAGCAAATGTGCGCATATGATATATTTCTCAAATAATTAAATCAAATATGTTACTACTGTGTTTTCATCATAACATACTTTTAAGCACCACGTTTTTTGTTTGTGTTCCTCTCCTTCCCTACCCAAGGTACCTGGATGCCTACCTGAAGACCTTCCTTACCTCTGCAGAACAACATTTTATGTTGGGATTAAAGGTGACATATTACGTGTTTACGGATCTACCAGAGAAAGTACCAAGTATCGAGCTTGCTCCTAACCGAAATGTAAAGATTATGCAAGTGGAAAAGCACTCCAGGTGGCAGGACATTTCTATGATGCGCATGAAAACTATATCAGACGCCATAGAATCAGAGATTCATCACCACTGCAACTATGTCTTCTGCTTTGATGTGGATCAGGAGTTTAAAGGAAGATTTGGCTCAGAGGCTCTGGGGGATTCTGTGGTTTTGTTACACGCATGGTATTACAACGCTCCAAAATATAAATACACCTATGACAGAAACCCCAGATCCAAAGCCTTCATGGAAACCGGAGATTACTACTACCATGCTGCTGTCTTTGGAGGGTTGTTGGAAAAAGTGAAGAATTTGACAGATTACTGCTTTTTAAATATCATGGAGGACAAACTGAACAATGTGGAGGCTTTGTGGCACGATGAGAGTCATCTAAACAAATACTTTTGGATCAACAAACCAAGCAGGTTACTCTCCCCTGAGTACTGCTGGGACCAGGTTATAATGGAAAAGAGGGACATAAACGTCATGCGCCTCATATGGGCACCTAAAGATTATGTGGGACTTCGTCCTTAGGAGATTGCCTACAAAAAACACAAATTAATATAACTTTGCAAGAAAGTTGCAATAATGTTTCCTTAAAGCTTTGTATTGGATTCTTCACTATATCTTCCGAAAATTCCACTCTGGTAAATATAAATGCTTTTCTTTGTTTTATAATATTTATTAATGGATATGTCAAATATGTGTAATTAAAAAAAAAAAAACAATTTAACATTTTTTTTTCCTCTAAAGCAATTTTCCAAAAACGTTAGTGCTGTTTGTTTTCATTTGACCTCAATCAACCTTTAGATATTAATTGACATAATTACTGAATAAAATACTTCCTCAAACATTATGTTTTCTGAGCACTATTACCATTCTCAATCACCCTGGCATTTATACAAGAGACACAACCCAATTGTGGTCGAAGAGGGCAAGAAAAATCGGAAAACATTTTGGAGGAGTTGACAAATTATAAACTAGATTATAGAATTTGTCTAATTGTGGTCTTTCATCTTTTATAAATATTGTTTGAGGGCAACTTAGAGTTCTTAATTTGAGAACACTGTGCTTGTTGTGACCTATTTATGGGGGAGGTTTGTTGGCGTTTTCTTCGCAGCTTGCAGTATGCACAGGTTTCATGGTTGAATACACAATAACACAAATAATATATTTCTGATAACATTACAACAAGATACCACTAATGTTTGCTCAAAACCACAAATAAAATAATCAAGCTGATGAAGCTCTTGTCCTTCCCCTCTTCCATTACTGGGACAATAGAAGCAACGGGGTTACCTGATTATGGAGCAGTGATTAGATGTATTTGATATTTGTTTTAGAAGTACGTAAAAATCGTTTGAATTACTTTAGAGATTTAGTCCACTTAAGAAATCTAAAATGTGAATGTCACTGATTTAAATGCTTAAACTAGAGGTAATGGATGCATTCATTTGTTGACCTGAACAATGTAATGTGTCTATAAAAAAATACTACCATTTTATTTCAATAAAAATACGAGAAGACACATTTGGAGAAATACGTTTTTAAATGAAAGAAAGACTATAGATGTTATGCTTACCCTCTCTAAACCTGCTCGCCTGATGTGGGAACCTGACGATTTGATATTGACCATCCCGACTACCTAAAGAGTTCAACACAGTAGACATAACAATTGTGTTAATTCCTCTCCAAGCAGACCTCTGCTTTTGGGTGATATTGACTGACTTTAACAAATCCAGCAAAGTGTAAGTAAACTGTATTTATGCAACCCAGTCTCACGGCATTTCGTGTCACCAACACGACTTTTAATCTATTGATTGGTGTTCACCAACACGATTTGCCCCGGCCATTTCGTGTTCACCAACACGACTTTTATCTATTGATTCGTGTTCACCAACACGATTTGCCCCTTTTCTTCGTGTTGCACAGCAACGATTTTAAAAGCAATGTATTCTACTGGTAATGTGTTTCGTGCCTGCAGGCTGCAGCACGTATTTTTCTCCGGTCGGGTCGAGGAAGACCGGAAGCTGTGTGGTTCATAAAAACATGTTCTTACTCAATATCAAGCCACAGTTATTGCTTTTATTTTAAATCGTATAATTTCGGACTTTTGTTGCCGTCTGTGAGGAAAATAAATGGGGCTCAGCAGCCTCAGGATACTGAAATCTGTATTTTTTTAAATCTTTTTTTCCTTCTAATTTGTTATTCTTTTCAAAATAACACACTGTTATTTACTCACCAATAACACACAATTATCCTTGCTTTTATTTATTGGTTTAATTCCATAATCTCGGGCTTTTTTGGCGTCCGTCAGGAACTGAATTTCAAAATATAACCGGAAACGTGACATCTCAGCTGGCTCTAAGGAGCATACAGCAGGAGATACTCACGACACCCAAGCTGCCTCGAACTCTGCTCGGTTTAAAACACCGAAGACGCCGAGGTCGCAGCCCATCCCGAGTCCACAGCCCAGGCTGGAGACAAGGGCAAGTTGGCCGAGAAAATCTCCGGTTCTGGCTGCAGATCAGGCTCAGCCAACCCAGAATTTCGGCCAGCAGCCGAGGAAGAAGAAGCGAGCGGCCTGACAGCCCCTCCTTCTCCCCTCTGTGACAGAGCTGGAAGTTATTTCCCCGGCTCTAAACGTGTCCCCGCTGCCTCGAGAGATGCCTCAACGTCATCCTCAAGTCCGCATAAAACACATGTCACATCTTTGTTGTTTAAATAAACCATTTTCCGCTGACGCATCCAGGCTTCGGCCAAGGGCGCAGCTCAAAAAAATGAAAAGAAAAACAATAAACAGTCCGTTAACTATAAATCCCCTTCTGAGAGCAGCTACGGCCTCTCTCAAAAGGCGGATAATAAACGGGTCTGTGAAGGCACCACCGCCACGCGCATGCGCAGTGCCGGCTGGGGCTTTAAGGGCACCACCGGCAGGCGCAGTGCCGACTGAAGCTGTGAAGGCACCACCGTCACACGCATGCGCAGTGCCGGCCGGAGCCGTAAGCGTGACATCTCAGCTGGCTCTAAGGAGCATACAGCAGGAGATACTCACGACATCTGCCTGGGCTTCTCAAAACAGTTATACTTTATCTGTTTTCACAAACCCAGAGAGAGTCAACCCATATTCTGGAGAGAGAGTTTCTCTCTCTCCTAGAAAGAAGGGTTTTATCTATAATGCCCACCGAGCGGAGTCAGATTACGGGGAAAAATGTCCTCGTAAAGCACCCACTCAACATGGGCGAAGTGCGGAGAGTATTGGTTATTATGTAATGCGTAGTGGCACTACACCCGACTTTTCTAGTGCGGGACGCGCCTACGGGTGCTGTCCTTTCACGGAAGGTGGTCACCACGGACGCAGGTCAGACAGGCTGATAGGGTATTTACGAAGGTCGCCCGGTGAGAGGTCCCTAGAGCAGAGACCTCCAGCGGGCACACGTAAACTACCCGGAGCTTTTAGCGGTGTTCCCCACCCTAAAACGCTTCCTGCCTTCTCTCAGAGGACACCATGTCCTCGTGAGGACAGACAACACGATATCGTGTATGAACCGCCAGCGGAGGTTGCGTTGTCTCCAGTCACACACACTGGCACACAAACTGATCCCTTGGAGCGGCAGACGTCTCCTCTCTCTGAGAGCGACACAGGTACCGGGAGTTATGCACCTCGGGACAGAACTACTGTCCAGAGGTGCACCACTCTATGCAGACTGGACTCCTCATCCAAGGATCGGGAGTCCGCTGTGGGTGCGTTACGGCGGAGCCGCGTTAAGTCCGTTCGTAAAAGGAGAAAATGCTCAATACAGCTGTTCTCTTTAATGCACGATTTAAACGCACTGTTAGGCGGGGACACACTCGTACACGATTGAAGTAAGTAAGAGAGTCAAACTTTATTTATATAGCACCCTTCTCAACACGGATGTGCAAAGTGCTTTACAGTACAGTACACAGGACACAATTCACAGTACAACTATGAAATGTAGAATAAAAGGCATAAAACAACAGCAGGTAACACATAGGATAAAACCAGCGCCATAAAACCAACATAGGATAAAACACCAATGAAAGACAGCTACTAACTCACCTCCTCCGGCGACCCAAAGGCCTGTCGGAAAAGGTGGGTCTTTAACTGCCCCTTAAAAATCTCCATTGAGGCAGATGCTCTTAGTTTCTGGGGGAGTTTGTTCCAAAGGCACGGCCCCCCTTAGTCTTTAGCCTGGTTCGGGGCACCCTTAGGAGGCCTTTCTCAGAGGACCTCAGGGTCCGGGTTGTGCTATGAGGGTGGATCAGGTCATTAGGGCTTGGCCACGGACAGCTCTATACAGTATGTGAAGACCAACACTTTGAATTGGGTTCTGAGATGGACAGGGAGCCAGTGCAGGGCAGAAAGAATCGGAGTGATGTGGCATGTTTTGTGGAACGAGTGAGCAATCTGGCTGCAGCGTTTTGGACCTGTTGTAACCGGTGTATTGATGTTTTGTTGAGGCAGGAGAACAGAGCATTACAGTATTCAAGCCAGGATGAAATAAAGGCATGGATAGCCATCTCCATTTCTGCGTTGGATAGAACCCCCCTGAGCTCGGCAATGTCCCTGAGATGGAAAAAACAGGTACGGGTCAGGAGTTTTATGTGTTTGTCTAGTAGCATAGACTGATCGAAAGTTCAGTTTGCCCTTATGTTACCACTGAATGAACCCAGGTGGTTTGCTACTTTAGAGGCGATGTTATCAGCCGCCAAGTTCAAGACTTCCGTTGTTGATGCATTGAGCTGTAGGAAGTTGCTTGACATCCACTCCTCAATTGCAGACAGACATGTGATGAGGGTGTTTACATTTTCCATTTTGACGGGTTTGAAAGAGAAATATATCTGGATATCATCTGTGATACGAGACACCCTCACATGGGCTAATTAAGCGGCCCAATGGCAGCATGTTCAGGGCAAAGAGAGGGGGGCTAAAGCAGAACCCTGGGGCAGGTCGCAGGATAGGGGAGTGCTATGTGATGAGAACGGGCCCACCGCCACGGAGAGACTTCTCCCACTGAGGTACGAGGCGAACCACTGGAGGGCAGACCCTGAGATGCCTACCCACTCCCCGAGTCTATCCAGCATGATGGCGTGGTCCACTGTGTCAAACGCTGCACTCAGGTCCAACAACACCAGAACCACGCAGTCGCCTGCATCCGATGCCATCAGGAGGTCATTGGAGCCCCGGAGGAGAGCTGATTCTGTGGAGCGGTGTCTTCTGAAACCTGATTGTCTGATTGTCATTCAGAAATGTATTGAGTTGATTAGCAACAACTCTTTCTAAAACCCTTGACACAAATGGGAGCTTTGAGATGGGCCTGTAATTATTCGGGAGGGAGGGATCTAGATTGGGTTTTTTAGAAGGGGCTGAACAACCGCCTGCTTAAAAGATGATGGGACGGAGCCAGAGACAATGGAGATGTTTATAATGTGGAGCAGGGGTGGAGCGACACATGAAGAAACGTCTTTTAGCATGGACGTTGGTAAAGCGTCCAGAGGGCTTGAGGAAGATTTCATAGTGCTCACTACAGAGGTCAGGTCGGCTGTGGTGATGCAGGAGAAATGACTCAGCGTGGCCTGCCTAACTGGACAGATAGGGAGGGGGGAGTGGGAGGGGGTGATGCTCGACCTCACATCAGCTACCTTGTTTATAAAAAAGGTGAGAAAACGGTCGCAGTCGTTGTTTGAATAGGAACTGAGCGGGTGGACGGGTTTACAATGGTATTTATGATTTTAAATAGTACTCTGGGGTTGTGCTTACTAGAGGAGATGAGATTAGAGAAATAGGTAGCCCGGGCATTTTTGACCAAATTGTTGTAAT